>NW_015642811.1:1700268-1757574 GCF_001515625.1 Sinocyclocheilus rhinocerous
CACGACTGAGGTGCCCTTGAGCAAGGCACCGAACCCCCAACTGCTCCCCGGGCGCCGCAGCATAAATGGCTGCCCACTGCTCCGGGTGTGTGTTCACGGTGTGTGTGTTCACTGCTGTGTGTGTGCACTAAGGATGGGTTAAATACAGAGCACTAATTCCTAGTATGGGTAACCATACTTGGCCACGTCACGTCACTTTCACTTTCATATAGACATGAGGGTGAGTAATTAATGAGTATTTTCATTTTTGGGTGAACTAACCCTTTAACTTCATACTTTTTTTTTTTAAACAATCTTTCATTACAGCCTGCTTGTTCTTTTTTTTTATGTATTGTTATAACTATATATACTGTATAGGTGGTCATATTTTTATATACTTGTAATTCAATTAAAAAAAGTAAAAAATACTGATCAATGAATCAAAACATCATGACTCATTCATATCTCCTGCATGCACAAAATTTCAATGCTTCTTGCTATAAATCCATAGAGTGACATCTCACTCTCCACTAAAGAGGGCCTAGTATCTTCTGTGCTCATAGCAGTGGTCAGAGGGCATCTCTGTGATAAATGAGCCGGCCGCTCCATCAGAACACTCAGGCCACACAAGATCTGCACTCACTGCAGGCTATGAGTGTGATCTACGCTTATTGACAGATTAGACTCACTGCATGTGGTTGGGACCATGAAATATTCAACAGTGCCCATGTTTATAAATAGCATGTTGATTATTTTGTGCTGAGAATGAGAATATAGGTTTGAACAGTGACATCAATATGAGTTCAAAATTGACTGGACTAAATAAAATAAAAGGTTGTGCTTCAGACTAAAGACTAAAGACATGCCAGAAAGGGTCATGAAGAGTATCAACAGCAACACCTGTCAGTCAACAGTTGGATGGCACCATCTGTCCTGCGCAGCGCTGGCAGCCTATCAACCGATACGATCAGAAAGGCCCCTTAGAATTGATGGATCTACTAACAATAGCTGAGGATTCTGGGATACTAAAGCATGGGTAAAAAAGACAGTGGGCTTAACAGATATTGACTGAGGAATCTAATTAAAGCGTAGACACCCTGCATGTTTATTTTGCTCATAAACTCTGTTTGTCTGAACATAGATAAACAGGGAAATTTATGGGCCCTAAAGAGATTGTCTGGATAAAATAAAGCAAATAAATATATTTTATATAATAAATGTACAGTCATCAAATTGCTTATGTCCTGGACAATATTACTGACTTAAACTGAATACCTGTACAAAAAAAAAGTGGTAACCTGCAAATTACTAGAGCTATTTCTACCGAATAAAAACTTAGTTTTGTTGGTATAAATTAATGTATTTAGGATGATTCAGTTAAATAATATTTTTGACTTAAATAATTTAGATGCTATGTAGTATTGAATCAACCAAGCATCATATTAACTAAATCAGTTTATTAGACTATATAAATGGATGTTTCATTTTATGTGAGTTTACATGATTATAAATGTATTTTTACAAAGTATTATGGATTTCTTTATGTGCAAAAACGTTTTATGAGAAAAAAAGTGCACTTTTAAAAGTGGAAACAACCTGATCTGTAGATTGGTGCAATTCATTGATCAGTAAGATCAGACTCTGCCCCCTGCTGGAGTAGGACTATCAGTGAGGCCCTCGCATTTTGAATTGCCTGAGAACACCTTTTCAATTACACAAGCAATATTAAAACATATTTACCACTTCTTTATCAGTCATACGATTCTCCATAATCCTCTTATAAAGTGCCGAGCCACAGGTAATGCATTTCACTGTTAAGCTCTGAAGTTCATTTATTTCGTTCATTGAACCATATGTATAAATCACCTGACATACTCCATTTAATCATGGGATTTAAGCCAAATTAATTCCTTAAGTCACTGTAAACAACATGGAATTATATTAATCTGCATTGTTCTTTATATGATGGGATGGTTGGGTCAATCATCTCCATGACTCATGATGATCCTTGACTTAATATTTATAAATCATGCTTAAATATGCTTTCTTGGAGATTATTATTCTCTAAAATGCTTGGTTTGATGGTGATGACAGCAGTGCCAAAAACAGAGATCATTATAAAACCTGAATTCTTTCATTACTGCTTGTTCTTTTTTTTTTATGTATTGTTATAACTATATATACTGTATAGGTGGTCATATTTTTATATACTTGTAATTCAATTAAAAAAAGTAAAAAATACTGATCAATGAATCAAAACATCATGACTCATTCATATCTCCTGCATGCACAAAATTTCAATGCTTCTTGCTATAAATCCATAGAGTGACATCTCACTCTCCACTAAAGAGGGCCTAGTATCTTCTGTGCTCATAGCAGTGGTCAGAGGGCATCTCTGTGATAAATGAGCCGGCCGCTCCATCAGAACACTCAGGCCACACAAGATCTGCACTCACTGCAGGCTATGAGTGTGATCTACGCTTATTGACAGATTAGACTCACTGCATGTGGTTGGGACCATGAAATATTCAACAGTGCCCATGTTTATAAATAGCATGTTGATTATTTTGTGCTGAGAATGAGAATATAGGTTTGAACAGTGACATCAATATGAGTTCAAAATTGACTGGACTAAATAAAATAAAAGGTTGTGCTTCAGACTAAAGACTAAAGACATGCCAGAAAGGGTCATGAAGAGTATCAACAGCAACACCTGTCAGTCAACAGTTGGATGGCACCATCTGTCCTGCGCAGCGCTGGCAGCCTATCAACCGATACGATCAGAAAGGCCCCTTAGAATTGATGGATCTACTAACAATAGCTGAGGATTCTGGGATACTAAAGCATGGGTAAAAAAGACAGTGGGCTTAACAGATATTGACTGAGGAATCTAATTAAAGCGTAGACACCCTGCATGTTTATTTTGCTCATAAACTCTGTTTGTCTGAACATAGATAAACAGGGAAATTTATGGGCCCTAAAGAGATTGTCTGGATAAAATAAAGCAAATAAATATATTTTATATAATAAATGTACAGTCATCAAATTGCTTATGTCCTGGACAATATTACTGACTTAAACTGAATACCTGTACAAAAAAAAAGTGGTAACCTGCAAATTACTAGAGCTATTTCTACCGAATAAAAACTTAGTTTTGTTGGTATAAATTAATGTATTTAGGATGATTCAGTTAAATAATATTTTTGACTTAAATAATTTAGATGCTATGTAGTATTGAATCAACCAAGCATCATATTAACTAAATCAGTTTATTAGACTATATAAATGGATGTTTCATTTTATGTGAGTTTACATGATTATAAATGTATTTTTACAAAGTATTATGGATTTCTTTATGTGCAAAAACGTTTTATGAGAAAAAAAGTGCACTTTTAAAAGTGGAAACAACCTGATCTGTAGATTGGTGCAATTCATTGATCAGTAAGATCAGACTCTGCCCCCTGCTGGAGTAGGACTATCAGTGAGGCCCTCGCATTTTGAATTGCCTGAGAACACCTTTTCAATTACACAAGCAATATTAAAACATATTTACCACTTCTTTATCAGTCATACGATTCTCCATAATCCTCTTATAAAGTGCCGAGCCACAGGTAATGCATTTCACTGTTAAGCTCTGAAGTTCATTTATTTCGTTCATTGAACCATATGTATAAATCACCTGACATACTCCATTTAATCATGGGATTTAAGCCAAATTAATTCCTTAAGTCACTGTAAACAACATGGAATTATATTAATCTGCATTGTTCTTTATATGATGGGATGGTTGGGTCAATCATCTCCATGACTCATGATGATCCTTGACTTAATATTTATAAATCATGCTTAAATATGCTTTCTTGGAGATTATTATTCTCTAAAATGCTTGGTTTGATGGTGATGACAGCAGTGCCAAAAACAGAGATCATTATAAAACCTGAATTTAAGAAATTGTACACATAATTACCAATTAACGGACAAATTTGACATTTTTAGAAAATGTGCAAAGTGAAACTTCCTTGATTTGAACACTTCGATATTGTAGAGGAAAATTGAAAAAAGGTAAAAACTCAAAATGAACTTTTCCACACTCTCAAACAATTAAAAAAAAAAAATTAATACATGAAATAAAAGCAGGTTTTCTTTCAAATGATTCTAGAAGAAAAGTTCCCCTAATTGAAGAATCTTAAACAAAACACCTTACTAGAAACTAAATGATTTTGTCAAGTATTTGTTCTTATGTCAGTCTATCAAATAAACTTATGCCAAACCTGAATGCTAACCATAACCAGCCTGACTGGTACATTAGCATTGTTGTTTCATGCCAACAAGGATGTTGATCCAGGAACATTAAGAATAGACACGATCAGCCTTGAGCACTGATCACTGACACTGTCAATCACAAGCTCTGACGTGCCATAATTTAGTGAAAGACCTGCCTGAGAGCAAGACTTTACAGAGAAGCAGGGGTGTGATTTAAAAACCCTGCACTGGAAACGATAGAGACGCATTATAGCATTTATGAGGGTGGATTTAAATGATCACTGGCAGAGCTGCTTTAGATGAGCTCTCCAGGTCATGTGATTTTGAGGAAATTGAAAAAGCCCCGGAATTAAATAGACTGGTATATTGGCATGTGGCAGGAAACGGATGATTTGTTGAACTATAAAGTGAAATGTAGTCCAATATTCATCAGGCTCCAGCAAATCACTGGATGCATATGCAGGCAGTGACTCACTGGATGATTAAGCTGAGTCTTTGTGTTAAACCGTTTGGTTCTTCTCATGATACTGTTTGAAATGCAAAGAGCATCTGATGTGACTGTGTGTGTAACTCAGATAACTCCTTTAGGGGAGGGGCTGAGAGAAGAACCGACAGATCAGCATGATAAATGAGAGGGCAAAAGAGGCTATCGCCAGAGATTTGATTGTCTGCCAAAATTTTGTAATGAAACTTTGTCATTTTGTGCTAGTGATGCTTCAGAAAGAATACAGTATTAAAAACTGTAATCAGCACTTAAGATCCATGACAGTTGATGAGTGCAGTTTTTCCTGTGTTGTTGTATTTCATGATGAAAGAGGAAGTTTGGGTGGGATGTTTTGTCTTTGAAGTAGCCTTACATCACCTATAATTTCGTCAGCTGCACACTACACTACTGTTCAAAAGGCTGGGGTCAGTAAGAGTTTTATTTAAATAATTCTTTTATTTAGCATTAAATTAATTAAAAGTGACAGCATTTCAATTGCAAGTATTTCAATTAGAATCAGCATATTAGAATGATTTCTGAAGGATCTTGTGACACCGAAGACTGGAGTAATGATGCTGAAAAATCAGCTTTGCCATCACAGGAATAAATTAAATTATAAAATATATTCAAATAGAAAACAGTTATTTTAAATTGTAATAATATTTTTACTGTATTATAAAATAAATACAACCTTGGTGAGAATAAGAGACTTATAAAAATCTTAACAACCCCAGACTTTTGTGGCAAGTAAAATAAATAAATTAATTAATTAATTTTGTCAACATACACTAACAAATATGAATTCATAGCTAACAAACACGCACAAAACCCCACAAAACATTAACATAAATATTTCAAAATCTTTGTAAAGGGGAAATATATCTGTCATTTTTGTTTTCTGTAAAAATGCTCACTTAAAAAAGACCCTTTCTCTAGTACAGACTGTGCAAACAGAAAGTGACAATATGCCTATAAATGGCTTTGTTTCAGTTAATGCATAATGTATTCCATTTCCATCTACTGTGATGCAAGATGTGAGTATTGGCCTATTGAGCTCGCCAGCACACAATATGGCTTGGTCCACTACTGCATTGCCATTGTAGTAACAGAGAAGCTGCAGTGCTACCTGCAGCCCCACTGGAGGGCAGATGGGTGCAAACACCAGCCAATGACAGAAGAGCTCCGTTTCCCCTCATGCTCAAGCACAGCAGGTGAATGCATGCAGACCTAGCGCAATCTTCTAAGTGGCTTGAAACTGCAGTGCATTAAGAAGTTCTAAGATGAATTGAGAACCATAGTAGCTAATTAAATAGAAAAAGTCTCTCCATCTTACTGACAAGCAATCATAAATGATTTACCAGAACTTCTAGCTGCTCTATAGGGCAAATCAATGTCCTTCTCAAATGCATGTAAAATACTGTCTCAGCTAACTAACATAACGAAACAAATGTTGAAGGGGAGTTCACAAAAAAAAAGTTATTTACTAACCCCCTAGAACTTTTTGTGTATTATTTGTCCATACAATGAAAGCCAATAATGTTTCATTCATACAGTTTTGGAAAATGAGAATGTGAAGTGAATGATGACAGAAATGTCTTTTTTTTTAAACCTGAGAACTTAATTTACAAACTTTCTGTTTATGAGTCAAGGCTATTCACAGAAAAAAAAAAGAAAAATCTATGGCATGATGAATTATTAAACAGACTATCAGTTTCTTCATGGTCGGTTTTCTCAGTAACCATGGCAAGGCCACGTGCATTATTAACATGTACAGGAACACTGGAGGTGAGGCTGATGTTAACTCACAGATCAACCTCTTTCCGGGTCTGTTCGCTGTGCCTGGGCTCCAGGGGAATCATGGAGCAAAACCGGGGCTAAATATTTCCATCCACCAATGAAACTGAGGGATTAAAATCACCTTTTCTTTGTGGACCATGTAAGCCGATGCAATGGAGGAGGCTTTGTTGACACCGGAGGATGGAAAGAGGCAGAAGAGGGTGAGATTCCGGGTGGCCTCAGGGAACAGCGGGCGGGTTTTGAAAGAGATGTTTAAGGATGAAGGGCCGTCGGATTCCCTGGATTCAGACTGCACCAGCAGCTCCGAGGCGGACCGGGCCAGCACTCCATCCACCAGTGGGGAGGCGAATGGACACCTGTGTGGATTCTTGGGGTCGGAGTTGGATGACAGTGGAAGTGAGCCTGATGACTTGCTGATGTTTGCAGGAGGAAGAGACAAAGTGTTGAGTACCAAACGAGTGAATATCCTCAGCAAAAATGGGACGGTTCGGGGAGTCAAGCACAAAGTTAGTGCTGGCCAAATACTCTTTGATAACTTGGCTAAAAACAATGGGGTAAGTCTTTGAGGGTCAGTTTTTTCCATCTAAAATCTTGACAGTGGATGTCAGTGCACATTAGCTCTGATGAAAACTGACATTAAAATAATCAGACTTTCTTTAATATTGACAGCTGCTCGGAAGCTTTGTGTCCTTAACAGGGTCGGAGCCTCTTTCCTCAGCAGCTATTGGTTACAGAACATGTTCTCTTCTCTCAGGCTTTGGCCAGAGAAACGAGCTGTCCCACTGAGCAAGATCACTGTACGATTAAAGATTAATGATGCATTTCTTTAAGTGTTTTGGCTAAGCTAATCATCTTAATGTATTCTCAGGACCTCTGCTTTGTAGTTGAGCATTGAAAAAGTTGCTGACTGCTTTTGTCTGATATCAGATGTAATTCTATATCTTTTTTAACAGAGGGTAAATAGGGGATTAGACGGACCAATAAAAACTACATATAAGGTCATTATTTAAATAATGTAATACATGACGCCTATCAAACAACTACGGAGCCCATAAGGGGCAAGGAGATTGAGATAGAAAGAATAATTATATTTCGATGCTTTTGCGTTCACTCACAAAACTTGCAAATGCAAAGTTTCTTCACAGCAAACAAAGAAACGTTTTGTCAATGTATCCATTAAGTTGTGAAAATATTATTTCTGATGTTCTCGGAACATTTAAAAAAGTCATTAAAAAAAAAATGTTTTAAAGGGTTAGTTCACCCAAAATGAATTGCTCACCCGTAAGACCTTCGTTCATCTTTGAAACAAATTAAGTTGTTTTTGATGAAATCCGAGAGCTTTCTGACCCTGCATAGAGAGCAACGCAACTGAAATGTTCTCAGGCCCAGAAACGTATTAAAATAGCCCATGTGACATCAGTGGTTCAACCGTAATTTTGCGAAGCTACGAGAATACTTTTTGTGCGCAAAGAAAAATTTCTTTTCTTTGCGTACTTTATTCATCAATTCTCGTCCTGTTCTCCGCCATTATCGAGAGTACACTGTAAAAAATGACCGTGAATTTAATGGTAAAAGACTGTAAAAATGCTACAGTAAAAACCTGTTAAATGGTTAACGGTAAATTCCCCTACTATATATGGTGAAAAACTGTATTGGACATTACATGTATTGGACATTAATTTTACGGTTTGTGTGTTAGACCTAATGTTGTTAAATGAATGTTTATTGCATTATTTCAGTTTCATGTGTGTTACCATGATGGTGTTTGGTGTTTGTGTGAATGACACTGTGCACCTTCTATATATGTTACTATTTAAAAGCTGCTTGTGATAGGTTTTGGTTCATCATGTGACTTTTTCATCACCACCTGCATTTGGTGGTTATCAGTGTATTACAAGGTACAAAACAGATTTCAGTACTTCAATAGGTTGGTATATTAACATTATATCAGTTAATGAAATTACGGTATTTAACTGTAAATTTAAGTTAAAACCTAAAACGTTGCTACCATATTTTTTACGGTAAAATTTCGGCAACCACAGCTGCTGGCTTTTTACCGTAAATTTTACGGAATTTTTTTTACAGTGTACCATGATGCATGTGCGTGCTGCTGCTGACGTAGAAAACGCATTCGCTGCGCCTTGTTTACGAGCAGAGGAAAGCACCTACGTGTGTCGTGGTAAGTTACTCTCGATAATGGCGGAGGACGGGACGAGGAGGAGAAGAACTGCTGAATAAAGTCGTTATTTTTCTTTTCTTTGCACACAAAAAGTATTCTCATAGCTTCGTAAAATTACAGTAGAACCACTGATGTCACATGGACTATTTTAACGATGCCCTTACGTTTCTGGGTCTGGGAACATTTCAGTTGCATTGCTGACTATGGGTCAGAAAGTTCTCGGATTTCCTCAAAAATATCTTAATTTATTTTCCAAAGATGAACAATGGTCTTACGGGTTTGGAACAACATGAGGGCGAGTAATTCATGACAGAATTTTCATTTTTGGGTAAACTAACCCTTTAAGATTATCTTGATTATACAAACGTTAAAGGAATATACAATTTTATTATTTTGCAAAAATTATGGTAATGTTACCGATGAATGTTTTTTGAATGTTTTGAAACAAGTAGTAACTTTGAAATATCATTAGACAAACATCCAAATGAAACATTTCAGAAAAACGTTCCATGAATGATTATAAATAAATTTTTTGTGCTAACCTTTAGAGAACATTATAAAAGACCAGATAACTTGGAACAAATGTTCTATTAACGTTACTGAAAGAATGTTAGTTCCAGAACGTTAGTCAAAGTTCTGTCAATGTAATCACCATTACCTGTTAGCAGGGTAGCTGCAAAAATGTCAGTTCTGAGAACAGTTCATTTTTATTTAATTTTTTTGGAGATGACACTTTTAGTTTGATAATTTGTTATCTAATGCAACGACATCTGTATTTTCTGCTCCCACAACACTGTATCATGTTTATCCCAGATGGCCTAACAAGAAAAGCCATCACCATCTTTGTCAGCATGTTTCAGTATGTCAATATAGCAAGTATATAAACTTTTTATGAGCTGCTATTTGATGTCAGATAAGGATGGTGAGAATCATTAGTCTGACAATAAGCGCACAATAATTGCACTACTGCAGATTTATTGGCACTTCATACTTTAATCTTAACAGCTGACTCATGCTAATGCCTAGCTTACAATGCTACAGTATTTGCACTTGGCTTGTAGTTGTGTTCTTACTGGAATTTGAGGATTAGTACAATTTTCCTCAACTAGAAACATTTATAAATTGCTTGTAATACCACATCAACCAAACCATAATGTAGTAACTAAATGCTACAGTTGCATTAGAAAGTCCATCCTCTAGTCTCACTTCAAAATGTGTGAAGGTTGAGTCTATTTTTGCTCTTTGCTAAGAAAAACACCTTCACACTTCATGAGAGCTGTTCTTCTAAGAAAGGTCAATCTCAAGAAGAGTGACTCACAAAATCAATAGATGCTGCCTGCTGCCTCATGTTACCTGCAAAAGCTGCTGCAAACGTTGTACAGACTTAGAAAGCATAAAATACATTTATTATGCTTCTCAATTACAGTTAAAACCATACTTTTAAAATGAAGTATATTAAACTGATTTGTTCTTATTTCTAAAGGTTTTGTTGCAGATTAATTAGCTTACTCTTGAAAGCAAGTGAGAAGTGTCATGATGATTAGATTGAAAACTGAGAGAGCCCCTCTCATCTATGCTTTCTTTGGCCCTCTCAGCCAGAACTGACTCTAGAGTTCGGGCGAATTGTAATCTACACCACCAGTTTTCGAGTGGTCAGGACTACATTTGAGCGATGCGAGCTGGTCCGAAAGATCTTTCAGAACCACAGGGTGAAGTTCATAGAGAAGAACATCGCTTTGGACAATGAATATGGGAAGGAACTGGAGACACGCTGTAAGCGAGTGGGTGAACCTCCCTCACTGCCTGTGGTCTTCATTGATGGACACTACCTAGGGGTCAGTGTTCACACTCATGCTCCTGTTTCAAAATTCACGCCATTATGCTAATGCTTGAACCCTTAATAATGATTTGCGTATGTTTTGCACATTCAGGGTGCAGAGAAAATACTCGCAATGAATGAATTAGGGGAGCTTCAGGATCTCCTCACCAAAATAGAGGTAAATATTGATATTTTACACTAAAATAAAGGTTTCATAAGGGGCTTTTTGCAGCAATGCCAAAGAAGAACCATTTTGGGTGAACTTGTTTTCTTAGTGTGAAGAACATTTTAATAATAAGAACCCTTTTCCACTAAAATAACTTTTTGTGCATTGAAAATGTTCCTTGGATGTTAAAGTTTCTTCATGGAACTATAAATGTCAATAAAGAACGTTAATTATTTAAGTGTAGTATAAACCAAAAGTCTACATAAAAAGATATATTTTTACCTTTTGGTTCCAGATGCTCAAGTAAAGTCAAATCTGGTTTATTATCATAGTTTATTCTGTAAAAGGAAACATTAGCACTTGTGACAAGAAAGATTTATTATTACAGTTCATTATAGCTCTTTACACAGACATACATGCATTATTTATCAGTGATTAATATTATTTACATTACATTTATGCATTTGGCAGGCACAATTTGCTATACAGTGGCTTCTCAAACATAGTGAATGTCAACAATTTCAACATAATCTTGAGGCAAATTTGTAACTATTCTACATTTTCACAAACTCCTATGAATTTATGCAATCTCATATCGTTTAGGAGTGGACCTTCACGCTTACGTTTTTTTAAAAATTGTTCGTTTTTGTATGATTGACATTGTATACATTCATAAGAAATCGCCACTATGTAAAATAGTTACATCTTTCTGTGAGATTGGGTCCCATCAATAATTGCAAACGCTTTCAAAATAAAACAAAATAAAATAAAAGTACTAATAATAGCAAGCTCAAAATATTATTGTGCATTTATAAAACCAGTGTGCAGAACAGCCCAAAATAATAGATAAAGTCAAGCTTGCATTTGTCTTATTTTATTAAATAAATAAAGCATCACTCAGGTCAGGTATTTCATTCAAATGCACTCACATTCTTCTCTCTGTTTCTCTGTCTGATGGTAGAGGGTTCAGCACCCCGACACATGCCAGACGTGTGGGGGATTTGCCTTTGTCCCGTGTCCTATGTGCCATGGCAGCAAAATGTCTGTGTTCCGCAACTGCTTCACCGACTCTTTCAAAGCCCTGAAGTG
The DNA here is from genome assembly GCF_001515625.1 of Sinocyclocheilus rhinocerous. Classification (NCBI taxonomy): domain Eukaryota; kingdom Metazoa; phylum Chordata; class Actinopteri; order Cypriniformes; family Cyprinidae; genus Sinocyclocheilus; species Sinocyclocheilus rhinocerous. Next base: position 1,712,045 of record NW_015642811.1, read on the forward strand.
CACAGCGTGCAACGAGAATGGCCTCCAGCCCTGCTCCAGCTGTTCTCACTAAGGTCCTCTTCAAGTGCCTGCAAACCCCTTCCCAGCAAAACCTCCACCCCCACAAGCCATGTATAAAACAAGAGACACAGAAAGAACTGCTATTTGTGAATAAACTGTTTTTTTTTTAGAAAACTCAATTACATGTCTACAGATGTAGTTTTTTTTTTTTACCATATTTGCTATTTGATGATGATTAATTATCACAGTATGAGGCTTTTTTTTGTCACATGCCAACAGATGTCTGGCAACATTACCTAATCGGACAGCATGGACACTGTCTGTCACTGTAAATAAATATAGCAATTAAGTAAATTAACTAGTAGTTCAGAGAGGCATATCATCTTTCTGAACCCTATGATCCCAGCATGAGACAAAATTCAAAGCATTATCTGGTGAACATCAAAACAGGTGACCTACCGAGAGAAAAAACAAAAACAAAACAAAAACAAAGGACAAAACCCCAAACAAGTTAAGAATTTTAATAATAATAAAACTTAATATTATTGTTGTCATTTTTTATATATAATAATAAATTAAAAATAATGAAATATTATTTTAGAATAAATAAATAAATAAACATTAGGGATGTAGTTACGTACGTTATATTTAATTATTCAAACTTTTGCAGGAATTAAATTGCTTGACACTGAAAGAAGATGACCTAATGTCTGTATACGAATGATATCGCTTTTCAGTTCAGTTACAGGGTTGATTAAACAAAGCGTCAAATCTGTTAATAATTAAAAGAAGTGTAAATCAAGTGCATTGCAATGATACAAAATCATCACATAAATATACTTAAGGTTGACAGAAATCCTTCACAAACAGCCGGGCTGATATGGAAGTGCGTCTCTGTGCTTTCATAGCCCTGTACAATGCTGCTTGATTCTGGGTCTACAAGGCAGCATTGTAAAGAGGCTCAAAGCTCAGAGTAAATCATCTGTGCATGATGTCTACTGAGGGTACATAACACCACTGGCTGCCTCTCAAAATCTAGCGAGCAGCAGCATTTTTGGACATCATTGTAAGATGCCTCATAATGCTGTCTAGGTAGGCAGCTCGTTAGGTTTTCCAGATGCAGCCAGTGTCACATTAAGGTTAGATAAATGACAATATTGAAAGGTAAATTAACAGATAAATATAGTGTAATGCTTCCATTAATAGAGCTGGAGGACGTGGCCAACAAGACAAGGCCGATAGCGCCCCCTATTGGTGTGTTTGCTATGACAAACATCAATAACAATAGGAAAATTCACACGAATATCAAATATCGACAGTCGATAAACAATTCAAAAGGCCTGGCATTCACACACACACACGGGATATATATTACGGTTAAACTCCAGCAATAAAGCAATACTAATACAAAATGTAGGTATTTTAGAGAACATCTGATAATAAACATCTTATATATTGTGAACAAAACACAAATTTATCGTTCGTTTGACTTCTACAAGGCAGCATTGTAAAGAGGCTCAAAGCTCAGAGTAAATCATCTGTGCATGATGTCTACTGAGGGTACATAACACCACTGGCTGCCTCTCAAAATCTAGCGAGCAGCAGCATTTTTGGACATCATTGTAAGATGCCTCATAATGCTGTCTAGGTAGGCAGCTCGTTAGGTTTTCCAGATGCAGCCAGTGTCACATTAAGGTTAGATAAATGACAATATTGAAAGGTAAATTAACAGATAAATATAGTGTAATGCTTCCATTAATAGAGCTGGAGGACGTGGCCAACAAGACAAGGCCGATAGCGCCCCCTATTGGTGTGTTTGCTATGACAAACATCAATAACAATAGGAAAATTCACACGAATATCAAATAGCGACAGTCGATAAACAATCCAAACGGACTAGCATGCAGACTCGGGATATACATTACGGTTAAACTCCAGCAATAAAGCAATACTAATACAAAATGTAGGTATTTTAGAGAACATCTGATAATAAACATCTTATATATTGTGAACAAAACACAAATTTATCGTTCGTTTGACTTTTAACAAAGCGAATTTAAAAAAGCGCAGGATGTATAAACTCGACAGATTTAATGGAACCTTCGCAGAATCAGTGATTTATTTTGATATATACGCATCTCAACGACAATATCCATTTCTTTACAATCTATCGAGTAAATATTAGTCATCAGATCAAAAGAAAAAACACACTTCACCTTCACAGAGAGATCAAACCCTCAGTCGCGGGAAGAAATCCGATGTTCAGCCGCGGCGTCTCTACCTTTCTTCATGATCACCATCACAGATGCGCCACACGTTTCTCGTGTCCCTCCGCGGCGGCGTCTCAAAACCTAGTGCGCTTCCTACCTAGACAGCGTTTTGGGACGCGTAGGGCGCAACCGAGTCAAATGCTCACAACGCGCTCACATATGTTGTCTAGGTAGGCTGCTCACTAGAATTTGAAACACAGCCGATGTACAATGTCCCTGCTGCTGTAGATGCATCCTGTACACCGCAAACTGAAATCACGGCTGCCATTGACCATACAGCATCCTATATGATGCTGCATATTAGGTGGTCGAAATCTATATGGTTCTATTATTTTGAGAAACCCTTTTATATATGTAGGTTGCAGCTCAAATGTCCAGAAATACATCTGAGCCAATCAACATGAAAGGCTAAGATTACTGATAAGTGTACAAGCCAATGACATTGACATTTTTTTGAAGTGCTATGTTAAATAAGAGCCGTCATATAAGGAATATATGAATATAAAATATTTTTTAAATGTGTTTGGAAAAAGTCTCTTATGCTCACCAAGGCTGCATTTATTTGGCCAAAAATACTGTAAAACAATATTTTTTAAATATTATAACAATTTAAAATAACTTCAAAATAATAATTCAAAAGTTAAATTTAAACTAATTAAAATGTTTTGTAACATTCTAAACAATCAAATTTTATGTAACTTTTGATTAATGCATCATTTGAGGAATAAAAGCATTAATTACTTTAAAAATAGATTTTTTTCTTAAAACAAAACAGTAAAAAAGACAAATATCCAGTGGTTTAATAAATTAATTGCAAGTTATTCATCCTCTTTCTTCAGTAGCTCCAAACAGCTCAAAGATCTAACCAAATAGCAATCTGTCAAATAAACATATTTAAAATATATAGTCTTAAAGCCTTTTCCATAACTAAATTTTACCCTTCATCCTTGCTAACCATCCTTGAATGTGTTCATCCAACCTGCATTAGATGTCTGACTGTTCCTAAGGGGAACTTTTACAATGTTCAAAAACAATACATAGACTTCAGAAGAGAGCAGGTATCTACCACAAAATATACTGTTTGTATGTGTACTGAGGGTATTTAAATGGACTGAATGCTTCTTTTTCAGTTATCAGAATAAGAGTGTTGCATTTTCACAGTCAGGAATTATTTACAATGGAAAAACACATGCGCTAGTGTTCACAAACTAGGTTGGAAACACAACAATGCCACCAATGACTTTAGAAACAGAGCTGTTTTTGGACATCTACAATTGCTTTCTTCATTCAGTCACACTAAATTACAGCATAAACAGATGAACAGTCCAGAAAGCAGCATAATGACATTAGTACTTTTAGTAGAGGAAGGATGTGAAGATCTGAGTAGTCTTCATCACTTGAGGGGTCTGAGGTGGGCCATGGATACCCGTTGTATTAAATTTGGTTCTATAGTTCTCTCATTACTGATAAATGTGGATATAATATGGTTTAGAACACACTTTCTTCATCTGTTATTAGTAATATTTTAAATAAGTGTAATTTATGAAGGAATCTGAATTTTTTTTTTTACTGATTTAAACATCAATTTAAACTGGATTAAAAAAAGTAGATTACAATTACTCTTCATTTTACCCTTCAAGCTAGGTTATATCCTGTTTACTAATACTTTAGTGTTATGAGAGAACTGTTGTAAAATATGAGTGTTCATGCTGCTTTGCATGTAAATTGTGAAATGAAGTAAGACCGGTCCTTTTACAATCCATGGACATGATTTCAAAGCTCTGATGGTACGAACTACCACAGATCTGAAAGTTAATGACTGTAAAATAATCATTTATTAGCCTTGTCTCTATCCAGCTGGAGTCCACTCTGTACTGGCTATGGTTTTGCTATATTATCAGCTACTGAAACCATGTTCAGGTTAGTGCTTGGTTGATGTGAAGACCTCAGCTGATTGGCTGGTTGGAGAGAATGGGGCGCTCATGGTCACTCAAGGTTTGATTAGTTTTCCTTCTGCTCCATCCTGATCTCCATTCTGCAATGTGTCATGATGACATTATAAAATCTCCAGATCCACATGCCGCACCTCAGGATTACGTTGCTGTCGGAGATACAGAGCAGGAGTCAGTCAAGGAAAAATGAGGACTAGTAAGTACTAACTTGTTCTAAAGAACATTCGATTCAACACATTACCATCCAAAAGTTGTTTTTTTTAAGAAAGAAAAAAAATGGACACTTTTATTCTGCAAGACAGTATTAAATTGATCAAAAGTGACAGTAAATACATTTACATGTATTTAAAAGTGCTGTTATTTTGAACTTTCTCTTCACCAAAGAATCCTGAAAAAATGTATCACGGTTTTCACAAAATATTAAGCAGCAGCAACTGTTTTAAATGTTGATAATAATAAATGCTAAAATGTATAAAAATCTTTTATGCTAAAATCTTAAAATGTTCATATTTGATTTTGAATTAAATCTCCTTTCTGTAAATTCAGAGCATAAAAAAAACGTAAATAAATAAATTGAAAAGCAAAAAGTAAATGACAATTTTCACACAACAATGTGCATTTAACTTTCTTGCCATCTGCCAATACATCATATACAGTGTGAAAAGGCAATTACAGTGTTGTTCTCTGTGAAACATCAAATCTGATTTTCCTTTCCCAAAATGAAACCCTGGAGAGTGAAACTGGAAGGTTTCACTTTGATTTATTTTGAATAGTTGTGGCCAAATAGCTGAACTGATTTCCTTTATGTGCAATCATGAGTGTGGTGTCTGCTGAATGTAGTGCTGACTTATTCTGACAGCTAACCATACATCATGTAGGTCAAATTTACTGAAGGATTGTCAGGATGGAGACAAGAGAGATCTGAATCATACATTCTTAAAAATAAAGGCTCCAAAATGGGCTTTTCACAGCACTGCCAAAGAAGAACCATTTGTGACCCTGGACCACAAAACCAGCCACAAGGGTAAATTTTTTGAAATTGAGATTTATACATCACCTGAAAGCTGATAAATAATAATAATAATAATAATAAATAAGCTTTCCATTTATATATGTATTGTTAGTATAGGACAATATTTGGCTGAGATACAACTATATGAAAATCTGGAATCTGAAGCTGCAAAAAAAAAAAAACTATATATAAAGAAAATTTCAATTTAATCTAACCAAATTATGATCTATGCAATGTATAAAACTAATATTAAGTCACACACACACACACACACACACACATTATGCGCAAAACTCCGCATTTGAACAGTCAATAGCAAATACTTAAACTAATAACAAAACATACTTACAGTAGCTGATTCAGAAGCGCCAGATTGTCATAGCAAAGTCAGAATTACCTCCTCTCCTAGGTTCACGAAACGGTCGTCCATAAAATGCATTGCTGTTCTGTTGTAAGTGATCTTAAAGATTCCTAAATGCATCTACTTCTGGTAGGCCAAATAAAGTGCTTTTGCTTTCGCACTGAAACACACAGCGTCTCCCTGACATGGTTGCTTCAACACTAACTGCGGTTACTGAAACCATGCCTTCTTTCTTTGCGTGAACATTTGGGCGGCATTATGCAAATATTTCCACATGGTGAGGTAGATATGTGGGGGCGTGTTAGAACGAGCCGTTTTAGGGGGGCGTGGCAGAGTCTTAACTTTGATAAAGAATATCTCTTTGGTTTTGAGACTTTAGTCTTTGCAACTTCAGGGATCTTATCTATGCACAATCAGCTTGTAACACTCCAAAGAGAAAGGAAAACTTGAAATCGCATCATATGACCCCTTTAATATCCTAACGATTTTTGGCATAAAAGAAAAATCGATAATTTTGTTGACCCATACAATGTATTGTTGGCTATTGCTACAAATATACCTGTGCTACTTATGACTGGTTTTGAGCTCCAGGGTCACATTTATGGTTTGCCAAAGAACCTATCCGTGAACAGTTTTTAAGAAAACATTGGTTTCTTAGTGTGGAAAATATTTCAAAGAATCTTTTTTTCACTATAAAGAACCTTTTGTACAATAGAAAGGTTCCATGTTTGTTAAAGGCTCTTCATAGAACCATAGACGTCAATTAAGAACTTAAGTGTGGTCTTCTCAGATACCTTAAGTTCTTTCTCTAGACGGTCCACCTCTGCTCCTAAGGTGTCAATAATGTTCTCCCCATGCTTCAACATAAAGTTCTCCAGCTCCTCTGGCGTCTTCACCTGCTGAATGTCCTGCAGGCCAAACACAAACAGTTACACTATTAATATGCAGAGCTCACAAAAAGATGATTCTTTAGCAAAAACTACCATGAATTTGTTTGAGTGCTAATAGTTTAGTCACTTCTATGAAACAATGGACAGACTTGAAACAAATGCTAAAGTCACGTCAGATGATCTACATCACAGCAGAAGCCTTGTCTCTTAGCACGTACGTTGAGGATCTGTTCAATGTCTTGCTTCTCCAGGTATGATCGTGTCACCACCCGCCCATCAAAGTCCACCTCTGCCTTGAAGCGCACTTTGCTCAGCCCCATATCTGTGGCTTTGACATCATGAATCGCCCTGGAGACAAAATGACCTGAAGTGAGGACATCAAATCTAATTTCATCAAAGCACAAATGTACACTGATGTAACTCTGTCTGAGCAAGCTTACATTTCAGAATGTGATGCTTGCCTGAATTTGAAAAACATTTGAAGCAGGTTGCTTCTGCCTCCTTGTTAAAGCACTGTCATGAACTGTAAGATGGCAGCTTGTTTGCTGATGAAGCTCTTATTATGCAGACTTTGGGTACATGTAGTGGACACATACAATGGAGAAAGGCAGGGACGGAGGACTGACCTGACAGCAGGGTCATTTTCCAGAAACTCTGTGAGCTTCTGCACATGCTCGGCCTGGATGGAGCGACCCAGCAGAGCCTCTGTGTTAGTGTAGATGAGGAATGCAGATACTGTTCCTAACAGGGTGCCCACACCCAGAGAACCCAGACTGTCATAGTAGGGGTTACCTATGAAGGGGGAGAAAGAGAGAGGCATTAAATGCATTAAATGTCATGTACAGTACATAATATGTGAGTGCAACCCACATCAATGGTGCCGGATGACATTCTGACAAATGAATATAGCATCTACCATGAATAAGGTTACCCACGACCCACTGAGTTATAAAAAAGGTGCAACGAGCTGTGTGTGTAATATTAGCAGTATCTAAATGGCAACTAAATGTCACATTTTTACATTTATGCACATAAAGGTTAACAATGAATTCTGAAGTAATCCATTTAGCTATATGCTAAAATTCCCACACAAATTTTCATATATTAATTCGCAATATGAATGAAATAATTGTCTTCATATTATCTTCTCAAAATGCCTTCTCAAAATACTTAAATATTCATATATATATATATATATATATATATCTCAAGGTTCAAAGTTTATTATAAGCCTGGAGGGCATTTTTTTGTGCAGCATAAAATTCAAGAATTTTATATTTATAAAATTTGTAATAAATTCAAAATAAATTGTTTCTAAACAATTGTTTCTAAATAAATTAGTTCTATATTTCATCATTATTTTTCATTTATGTCATTCGCAATGCTTCATGGGACTGTTATTGTTTGCCCCGTTAAAGTTAAGTAGTTAAGTTAAGTCTTGTACCTTTTCTTGTCTTTTTTTTTGCTTGAACTACAAGTTTGTAATGTTTTGATTCACATCATAGCTGGTTGCCTTGATTCACAGCTTATAAACAAATAAATTTTGCTTGGTTGGAACAGCAGCTACGCTAATTATGTCTCTATTTGTTTCTCTGTTTCTGTAACTAGGATTTACACAAGCTTCAGTCTGGATCCAGAACACCTGAGAAGAGATGATGCCAACCCCTCAGAGGAAGGAAGATGATGCCAACCCTAAAACAACATACAGAACTACCACATTTTGCTATAAGTTTGATTGCATCAATTAATAATTGCTGTTAATAGTGTTCATCATCTGTTTGATTACATCTTTAATACAGTCACCACTGATAAGCTAGCTACCACTAAATATTGTAGAAACTTAATTTGCTGTAAAGTTGCTTTGTAACGATTTGTATCGTGAAAAGCGCAATACAAATAAACTTGAATTGAACTGAATTGAATAACACTTTAACAAAGACACTTTAACAAAATCTCTATGGAAAAATACTGAAAAAGTTGGCGGGTACTAATGCACTCCACAATACAAATTGTTTCTTGAGTATCAAATCAGCATATTAGAATGATTTCTGAAGGATCATGTCACACTGAATACTAGAGTAATGACTGCTGAAAATTCAGCTTTGCCATCACAGCAATAAATTAAATTTTAAAATGTATTATAATAGAAAACAGTTCTTTTAAACTGTAATAATATTTTACAATTGTACTGTTTTTACTTAAAAATTTTTTTTTATCAAATAAATATCAATAAGACTCTTATTTCAAAAGAAAAAACCTTACTCAGGGCTCGACGCTTACTTTTCTTTTTAGGAGCACTTGTGTTTAAAAATTGTAATTAAAACGACAGAATAAGAGTAGAATAAGAAACATAAGTTAAAAATCAAATGAAATCAGTATTAACAAAATTAATTTGTAGAGGTGGCACAGAAGAACACAAAAGTGGCTTGATGTACTTTCAGACATTTAATGAGGTTCAGAAGTGGAATGAGTGCAATTAAATCCATAAATTCATGATGATATTAATGTTTTAAATATAAAATTTTGAATATAGAAATATTAAATGATTTAAATAACTGAAAAGATACTTTAAAAATGAAACTAAAACTGCCAGCACAATTTACATTTCAGAGATCATTACAAATAAATTATTAAATGCTAAAACTGAATAAATTTAAATGAACAAACTTGGCGTTGCATTTGCAACCATGTGAAAACAGGGGGTGCTGCAACCCCCTCAGCACCCCTACTTCCCGCGTCCCTGTCTCGATCTCACATCTATAATCAACGAAGCTCTCTACACTGCACAATGAATCTCTTATTTACACCCTGTCTACACTTTGCTTATGAAAGGATCCGTGAGATATGTCTGTGATACATTACTCAACGCTGCAAAAACACGTAGAAACCTTTGAAGCTCCCGAGCGCAATCACAAGTATGATGATGATCGGGTCAGTCGCACTGGTGCTCCTAAAAAAATTTTCATAGTCGCATGCAGTAGTTTTCAGTCGCACTGTAGAGCCCTGTTTGGTCTTAATTATTGCCACAAAGTTTGGTTTTACTTTTCTTAGTTCAGTAGTTTTCAGTCGCAAATGCGACTGAAATGGTCGCACTGTTGAGCCCTGTTACTGATTGCAATCTTATGAATTATAGTGTACGTGAATTGGTATACAGCAGTCTTTAATGCCACAATAGAGACCTCTAGTGGTACAAACAAAAGTGCTATTTCCTTCTTTTAAAGCCCTGCTATGTAAAATAACATTGCTGTTAGTTTCATGGTTGATTACACTTCAATAACATACAACTGTAGTAAGCGCCAGATAATAAACTGAGCTGAAACTGCCATCAGGGCTGTTCTCAAGCATGAAAGCAGGTTTACTGAATAGAGCATTATCCAGATCTCTACACAAATTTTCCACAAAGCCATGAAAACCACAGGGCAAGAGGACCAAGCTTCTGGGCAGCCGTAGGTGTTGACTTTGTGTGTGCACAGAAGTGCATTTAGAGCTGGATATACAAAGCTTAAAAAGAACATCAACTGCTCTTTATAAAGGGGATAAAGCTCGGGCCCATGTGCTTATTAAACCTGACCCTGTGGTAGAGACCACGATTAGCATGAAACAGGAGGGGCAGGCACTATTCTTGTGTTTATTTGAAATACCTGTGAGAGACGTTAGTCCCATACATCCAGCTGCCAGCACCACCCCGAGCACAGCAGCAGCGTCCTCCAACAGGACCACGTTAGTGCTGGGGTCTCGACTTTGCATCACTGTCATACACAAACAAACAAGGATTATCAAACTGATCATCTCCAAACTGTGTCAAAACTATAATCACAATCAAATAACATACAAGGCTAATAGAAGAATTAAAGCTGCAGTCCGTAATTTTTTTGTGTTCAAAATTTACAAAATAATCGAGTACACCATGAATCCATTTTCCAAACCGTGTTTTTGGCTTGTCCTGAATCACTACGGTACACCTATAATACGTGTTTATATGCGGATTATTTTAGACTGGTTCGGGTAGGTACCGCTGCGGAGTAGCCCAGTACCTGCGTGATTCGTCCTAGACATAAACAGAGACAAGTAGCTCCGGCTACAATGTTCTTCCGCAAGACGCACGCATGTGTTTATTAACCGCTAGAGCGCCAAAAGTTACGGACTGCAGCTTTAACCGAAGGTACATACCGTACTCATAAAAGGACAAGCCTTGTTCACGTGCACTCTTCTTGATCTCGTTAATGGCCACCAATAGTGTAGCTTTATGGGGAATCAGCAGACAGATGATATTAAAATAGTGATACTGTCAGACCTTTCTGAATATTAATGAAACTATGGAAGAGGAAACCACGTCTCACCTCCTTCAGATACCAGAGATCCTGCTAAAATACAATAAGCCTGCAAAAGACAATAATAAAAAAAAAGAGCTATATTCACTATTGTTCAAATTTTGAGGTCTGTAAGATTTTTTAAAATCCACTTTTATTCAGTACACTAAAGGCATTTATAATACAACAAAGATTTCTACTTCAAATAAGGCTGCGTTTACACTTGGCATTAACATGCGATCACCGTGATCCGATCAAGCAGATCGGATCATCAGTCAATCAGGACCAGTCTATGATCAGGACACGGCGCGTTTACACTTGGCAACATCAACTGACTTTTCTATCTGGATAACCGACCGGATCTGTCTTTCACGTGCAATATTTAAATAAGTTTGCAGAGAATGGCCCGGTGCAAAGTCAACCTGAAGTTTTACAAATCAAAGATAAGTGTAGGAGTCTCAACTAGTCTCCACACGGGTGTTCTCCGTCTTTTTTTCTGACAGTTCGCGAGAGAGGGGGCGGCGTTTTGCGTGATGTCGACCTGCGAATGCAGACACGATGGCTGGATTGCGTTTACATTACACTGAGATCCGATCACAATGCGTCCTCGACTACCTCTGGACCAGGACACGCTGATCGGATAACATTCCGATCAGAAGCGCGTTTACACTTGTCTTTTCAATGTGTATGTGGACAACATCCGGATACAGGGTAATGTAAACGCAATCCAGCCATCGTGTCTGCAGCCGTAGGTCGACATCACGCAAAACGCCGCCCCCCTCTCTCCCGATCTGTCGGAAGAACAGAGCACTAGTGAGACTCGTAGGCTACATTTATTTTGATTTGTAAAAATGTCCCGCGACTGAAAATAGTTTTCAAAAGAAAACCCACCACTTCAGGTCGACTTTGCACCGCAGACTTATTTAAATATTGCGCGGGAAATACAGATCCGATCGGTTATCCAGATCGAGAAGTCAGCTGATGTTGCCAAGTGTAAACGCGCCGTGTCCTGATCATAGACTGGTCCTGATTGACTGATGATCCGATCTGCTTGTTCAGATCACGGTGATCGCATGTTAATGCCAAGTGTAAACGCAGCCAACCTCTGGACCAGGACACGCTGATCGGATAACATTCCGATCAGAAGCGTGTGTGGACAACATCTGGATACAGGTCGCATGTTAATGCCAAGTGTAAACGCAGCCTAAATGCTGCTATTTTTAAATTCCTATTTATCAAAGAATCCTAAAAAAATTTAACATTTTCCATAAAAATATTAACCAGAACAGCTGTTTTCAACAATGATAATAAGGTGTTTATTAAGCCACAAAACAGCATATTAAAATGACTTGTGAAGGATCATGTGTCACTGAAGACTGGAGTAAAGGTTGCTGAAAATTCAACTTTGCAATCACAGGATTAAATTACATATTAAAATACATTCAAATAGAAACAGTAGTATAAAATTGTAATGTTTCACAATATTAAGATTTTTTTTTACTGTATCTTTGATTAAATAAATGCAGTCTTAAAAATCTTACAAACACCAAACTTTCGAAAGGTAATGTCACATCACAGACTTCATATAATTTTGTACATCTACAAGTTCTAACCCAATGCTACTAACCCAGAGCAGTGATTCTATTGGCTGAGGGTGCAGGAGTCCCATAATGCCGTGATACCAGGACAAGCCAGCACCCATCATGAAGATGCCGACTCCGCTGATGAGAGAGGCGATGTAACGCATGTTGGAGAAGCCATACCTGTAATAACAGAGAACAGTTGGCTTAGACATGACCACATGACCAGAGGACAACATCAGTCTGTATAAGCTGTACGTACGGATGGACGGCATCTGGGTTCCGGACAGACTGGCTGATGCCTATTACAAGAAGAGCCTGTCGAAGTGAAAGTATAAGAGAGGAATTGAAAAAATGAACAAGTATATACGTCTATGTAATTTATTTTTAAATCATACACCATCTGTTGTAGGTATATCCTGGAGGTCAAAGGTGGTAATACAGACATGAATGGCAAATTACCTGATTGCAGGTATCAGCCAGTGAGTGGATGGCTTCAGAAAACATACTGGCAGATCCTGTATAAACCCACGCTAACAGCTTGAAGAAAAAATTCAGTCCATTTCTGCAGTTAAAAAAAAATGAAATTAGACATTTATATCTCCACTTGATACACAAATACACTGATGTTTAAAACAGTAATACTTTTATTTAGCAATGTTGCATGAAATTGATCAAAAGTGACAGTAAAAAATCTTGTATTTCAAAAAATGTCAAAGAAACCTGAAAAAAGTGTATCATAGTAAATACTAAGAAAATGTTAAGCAGCACAACTGTTTTCAGTATTGATAATAAGATATTTCTTAAGCAGAAAACCAGCATATTAGTATGATTTCTGAAGGAACATGTGACACTTAAGACTGAAGTAACGGATGCTAAAAATTCTGCTTTGCCATCATAGGAATAAATTACATGTTAAAATATATTACAATAGAAAACAGTTATTTTAAGTTGTAATAGTATTTCACAATATTATTCACAATTATTTCACTGTTTTTTATCAAATTAATGTAGCCTTGTTAAGCATAAGAGACTTCTTTGGAAAAAAAAATAGTACAATGTTCACGGAAAAAAAATTAAACTTGTCTTAATGTAACTGATTCCTCAAGCAACACATAATTACATAATTTGGCTTGTTGTATAATGTACTAGACAAAGATCTGGTTGTTTTAAGGCTAACAGTCAGTGTGGGTCATACCTCATGTGGAAGCACGTGTCTTTTAACTCAATATCCTTAATCTAATAGCTAGATAGCATGAGGTTGGTAAAACTTACATGCATATAGCCACCATCACCACTTTTCCCGGTCCTTGTAGAAATGTCGCTCTCTTCCTAGACCGAGGCTATAGAGTCAAAAATGATAAAAAACAGTTAGCTAAAAATGCATTGTACTCATCGATATGCTCTGCTTTGAGGTTAAATTAGGAGCAGCATGAAAATACGAATATGAAAAAATGTCAAGAAAGAGACAGAAGCTGAGGAATATCATGAATCATGAGGACTGGCTACACCCAGGCATTATTATACCAAAACAGAAAAATCATAGTGACAGGCTTGAACTTGTTTTTACCTTTGTGTTCCCCCAGAAGTCTTTGTACTCCTTCAACAGCTTCTGATTTCTAAATATGTCTTATGGGTGAGAAAGAGAAAGACTAATGGTTATTTAGACAGTAGATGACATGAAAACATTAGAATGCAGATCATGCAGTAAATGAGGGGAAAATGACATACTTTCTTGGTACTCCCTTTCCACATCTTTCCTGAGATTCCTCTCTCTAGCAAGTGCCTCTTGACTTCCCCATACATCCAGCGCTCTAAATAAAGACACCGAAACAAGCTAATTGATCTCTCTACTCATAATTTCAGATCCTTGTACCTGATGCCAAATAGTACACTACAGTTTAAAAGGTTGGGGTCAGTAAGATTGTATACTGTTTATGTTCGATCAAGGCTGCTATTATTTGATAAAAAATACAGCAAAATATTTCTTGCTTAATATTTTTGTGGAAAATGTCAGCATTTTTGTCCTTTAATTCTTAGTAATAACTGTAAGTGTAAATGAAACTGTATCTTACTGACCCAAACTTTTGAATGGTAGTATATAAATATGGTAGTGTAACAGTTGTATATACTTTGCCTCCACATCTGATCGCAGGAAGACAGTGAAGGCTTCTGTGTCGTCATGGGGACTACGTCGACGGATTTTTCTAAGCTGCTCAAGGTCACTTTGAACACACAAAAATGCATAGATTCACATGTGAACATGGTAGTTTACTGGGTTACAACAAAGTAAACTACAACGCTCCACTTCCTAAATGTACCTGGGTTTGAGGCAGAACTCGTTCATAGCTCTAACTGCGGTAATGAAATTATTCTGGGTGTATTTGGTGCCATATTCCCTTTTTTTCAGGACAGCCCGTACTGAAAACACAAGAAACATGCAAGATAGTTAAAATACATAGAATTGTGATCATTCTGATTGGTCCGAAAGGAAAGTGTCTGTGCGTAAAACAAGGCTGCGCAACCTTTCACTTGAATGCTCTCTGCTTTTGTCAGACCTTGAGTTTTGGAACCTGAAATGCAAAAAAACCCAAAAACTAACTGATTAAAACCCAGTAACATTTAGAATAAATCATAATTACCATACATACATTATAAATATATAATATATAAGACACTATTTATTTATATTTACTCACAAAAACCTAAAAAAACTAATTGTTTATAGAAATGAGCACACTTTGACGTAATTTAAAAGCCTGTGAACAAATACAAAATAATGCAGAATCATTACCAGCTGTTTTTGCAGAGGACTGTGCAGCTTGTTCTTTCTCAGTGGGCTTTGGCTCTACAGGACCCGCTGGAGATCCAGTTTTATCACTGCCTGATGTGGAACAGTACTGGACCTGTGTCCACATTAAAGACGTGACTCTGGAATCTGGAAAGCTAAACCAGAGTTTGTGCACCCCTCCTCCACTTTTCCAACCTATTGAGTATATCAAATGTTGCATAATGGGAATGATTTCCGGATCTAGTCTAGAATTATTAAAACTGTCAACGTTGAATAACAAGATAAGAAACAGAATTAAAACAACATCCTCTCTCAGTCCTTATATTGACAAAACATGCAAATGACACTGTGTGATGCTCTTACCGAAACATGGCGTTGCTATTTTAGAGGGTCTCTGAGATAAAGGGGCTCGTTGTTGCAGGTAGACCCGGCAGAGGACTTGCCATGGTCTGTGGGCCAGGCAGGGGAACATCCTCTCTGTGGCAAGTCCAGGAGACACACACTGAATCCTGCTGGACATTGACATTACGTTATGTTAGTAAATACAAATCTCTGGATGTATGTGATAATCTGACAATGAAGCATATATAGTAAAAAAGGGGAGTGTGGACTGGTCTACAAACATCAGATTAAGCCTATTAGAGCAACGTGATTGATCATATGACCATCCACATGAAATCTCTATGCACAAAACTGAACACATTACACAGGATTTTAATAGAACCTGTATAAATAAATGTTGCCCACAATCATAGTGACAGTTCTATCTATCTGCCTATCTATCTATCCTCCCATCTTATCTATCTCACATCTTGAACACTACGTCAGCTAATTAGCTAAATGTGACAGTGAGTTCCAAGAGAACTTTTCCATAGTTACATAAAACCTTTCCAATTCAGTAAAAGTCAAAATTCGGAAACATTTAAAGCTAGTATAAACACTTGCATGATTTTTTAGATCAGCATAAGTTTAGAATTACCACTAAATGATATCAGTACCCGGCTAGATATCCCGTTAACGCGTCCCTGAGCCAAGCAGCAGATGTCTGAACGTCCGACTGCTTTAATTTCTATCAGATTAAGTGAAGACTGCCGCTCTGACAACAACACACACTGCTAACTGAACCTGACTGCAGCCGGTGCCTTTCAGTTAGCTTAGCATGACAGCTACATTTTAGCAAGTGCTACAGTTGCTGAGGTAATTATAGACATATTACACACTGAAGCTGAAATAATAGACACTCCGTTTGGTATTATTTACCTTCATATAGCTCAGTCCATTATTTACTAGTGGTGGGCGGCTAACTCAACACAGTCCATAACAAACAGTACCAACACCGAAAGCAGTGAAGACGGAGAGCTCGCGAGATCGTGAGTCATTGAACGATAGAGCGTTAGTTTTGAAATTGCGCCTGCAGTCTCGCAAAGAGGTCTAACAGTGGAGGAGCCTGTCACTGGAGCAGTGCTTCTTCTTCTTCTGGTGTTAATGGCGGTTGGCAAACCAACTTAAATGGTGCATTCCCGCCACCTACTGGATAGGAGTGTGGAGCGCATAATGATTGGAACTGGAGCAGTGCTGTTAAGATATCTATAAAACTACATATCTTTAAAGGGGTCATATGATGCTTTTTTAAAGATCATTATTTGGTGTATTTGGTGTAACAGAATATAAAAATTCAATTTTGAATTGTAGTACAAAGTAGTATTTGAATATACAAAGACATAGAAAGATGTCTTGAAGACATGAGCAAAACAACAACAGAAAAGATAATCTATTTTTATTTGTATTTTCCTCAGTCCCATTCAGAAAAGTTTTCAAGCTCTTGAAGCCACTGCTTCTCCACCTTCACAAAGAGAGATAACAAAACAGTTAGGATATGCATTGTACTGTATAGACATCTTTTTGTGACTACGTATCGCTTTGAACAAGTGGCATACAGTATTTCCAATAACTTTAGAATTATCCACCTGTTCATTTTTCAGGTTAGTCAGGCTCAGCACTGAGGGTTTGTCTGCGATCATTCTGGTTTGCTGACTTTGAGGAAGCTGTATTGGGGACAGGGAATTTTTCTGGATGTTTGCTGCCTCAAAGACATTGTTCATGAAGGTGTCTGAATTCTCAGAGATCATCTCTGAACGTTGTCTCTTCGTAGGGGTAAAGCTTGAGTATTGAAGTTCAGAGTGAATCCTCTTAGAAGACAGTTCTGGTGGACATTTCAAAATATAACAATCTCAGCCAACTCTATTAATGATTTCAAAGTCAATAACCCCCCAAATGACATGAAATGAGAACAATTATAATGACAAAATTCCCAGTATCAGATCATTTCTAGGAAGTATTATTGTATGAAGACTATTAAACTCATTTAAAACCGTACCTTCCTCCCAGTCAAGAATGTCAAGACTACTCTGTTCAGTGCTAACAGCCTCCACCACCTTGTGAGGACATTAAAATCACAAACGTTCAAAGGCAAAATCATGAAAGCAGAAATGAAATAATCTAAAAGAAGCTTTGCAAAAGCACCTTTTCCTTATTACACCTATGCCTTGGAGTAAAGCGCCCATCCACGATGCTTTGAAGAGACTGCTTTAGTGAGGCATGTAACTCGCTGGTGCTCTTGACCTAAAACAAACCCAGTTTTAAAACATTTTATACAACTTTCACAAGTTAGCAAGCACTGTTCTTAAGAATAAGAAGTGAAATGACACATAAAATAGGGTGTTTTGGGTACCAGTATAAATTATAGCCATATGATATACCTTCATGCTCTCAAAACACGCTCTTCGAAACTCTCCACTGCTGCTGCTGGCAATTATACTGTTCATTGAGCTCAACACAATGGGTATGGCAGAACCTAACCTCTGCCTGGCCTGAAGTACACACAGAAAAGATGTATGGTTCAGTGGTCTTTAAAAAATGACTAATGGCTATACTGTCACTATTGTTCCATGTATATGTGTTCAAAAGTTTGGGGTCTGTAAGTTTTTGAAAGACGTCTCTTATGTTCACCAAGGCTGCCTTTATTTGATAAACAACAGTAAAAACAGTAAGTTTGTTACCTTTTATTATAATGTAAAATAACTCTTTTCTATTTTAATATTTTTGACTAATTTTTTTAATGTAATTTATACCTGTGGTGGCAAAACCGAATTTTCACATCAGTGTCACATGATCCTTCAGTAATCATTCTAATATGCTGATTTGGTGCTCAAGACCCATTTTTATTATTTTCAAAACTGAAACAATATATATATATATTCTTTTTGCAGATTTCTTTTGATGAATATAAAAGTCAAAAGATCACCATTTATTTGAAATAGAAATCTTTTGTAACACTCTTTAATCTTACTGACTCCTAAACTTTTGAATGCTAATTAAATGAATGAATGAAAGTAGCCAAAATTTTTTACATTTAAAAAGAACGTTAACAGATGAATCTTACAGCATGTTTTTGCTGAAATCCTTTCAGCGTGTTTTTCATGGTAGTGTGCAGCGTCGCCCTCACTTGATCTCCGTTGTACCAAAGAATTGCATCCAAGTGTCTCCCTAAAACCTCTTCACTGCCTGAAACATTTAAAAGCAGAATGTCAAAATATTATGACCCATCTCAAGATGTCTATAT
Organism: Sinocyclocheilus rhinocerous; assembly: GCF_001515625.1. Classification (NCBI taxonomy): domain Eukaryota; kingdom Metazoa; phylum Chordata; class Actinopteri; order Cypriniformes; family Cyprinidae; genus Sinocyclocheilus; species Sinocyclocheilus rhinocerous. The sequence continues at coordinate 1,730,833 of NW_015642811.1, forward strand.
GATATGAAAAGCAAACGTGACTCACCTATGAAGTCGGAGATCTGGGAGTGGAAGGGGTCAGTGTATTGAGTGAAAACGAAGACAGTCAGAGTCTGTTCTACAGCATGGCTCCATTCTGACTCAATGTCCTGCTGTACAGCACTACTACATCTTGTTTCCTGGCTGCAGTCAGTCTCAACAGAGAATTCTACATCAGAACACAGAGATTCTATAAAGAGAAAAGCCAGAATTAAATAATATATAGACATGCTGGAAAACTGTCTGAACAACTCTAGCCTCAAAGCCAACAGTGATTTGTAGCTCTATACTTTATGCTTTGCAGCGAGGCTTCCATCCATAAAAGTATAACACAGTGAGGGAATTTGCCCTCAGTATCCCCAATTTCTCCCCATTTAGGCCTGTAATTTACCCTGGATGTTTTGTGCTTCCATACAACAGACTCTAGAAAGGCCGAGATCTGCCCAGGAAAGTGAAGTAGCCAAACTCTGGAGGAAACTCGTCTGTGTTTGTTGCATTAAAGGCATGCCGCATGGACTGTACACTAACATGTGCAATGAATGTTAAGGAGAACATATCTTTTTTGTTCATAAATATGAATAAGAATACATTTTACCAAAAAAAAAAAAAAAGACAGGCAGCCTAAAATCATATGCACACTCTTAAATTTTAATAACAATATTTATGTGCACATTACAAAGGATATCCGTATGCATGAGAGACGAGTGGGCCAATTGGAATACAGATTCATACAGGGAGCAAGTGTTGCCATGGTAGCCATGCTCATTTCCCCACACAGTCCAGCCTCTATGATGTCAGTGGGAAGCACACAGCTCAGTGTGTTTCCCAATACTGGGTGCATTTGTGGACAGGACGGGAGACACCGTACAGAGAACGGACTCCTTCAAAATAAAATAGAAATAAAATGTGCAAGGACAAACAAAATGCAAGTAGAGATTTTTAAGACGTTAAAACTCAATGACCAGTCTGAGGTGTTCATTCTGCTTGCTAGTAAGTTGTTCTATTTAATAAAAAATTGCAGGAACTGACTGTCCGTATGCGGCAGTGTCCATAGTAATGCTATGATCCATCGCTGAAACTTTACTTCCTTTCTCTCCTCCACTATAAAAGAGCAAATAAGGACAATTACACCCAAAACATTTTTAAAAATAAAGAAGAGTGGGCTTAATTAGTAGACCTGTAACACATCATTACTTGCAGAGAAGAATAAGAGCATCAAAAGCATAAAAACATGCTTTGACTTTTTTATTATTATCATCTACACTACCGTTCAAAAGTTTTGAGTCAGTAAGATTTTAGATGCTTTTGAAAGAAGTCTCTTATGCTCATAAAGTCTGCATTTATTTGATAAAAAATACAGTAAAAATGGTAATATTGCTAAATATTATTATAATATTTTGGACAATATATTTTCAAATATAATTTTAAAATAAGTAATTCCTGCAGTGTCACATGAAATCATTCTAATGTGCTGATTTGGTGCTCAATAGCCATTTCTTACTGTTATCAGTGTTGAAAACAGTTGTGCTGCTTAATATTTTTGTGGAAACCACGATACATTTTTTTTCAGGATTCTTTGATGAACAGAACGTCTAAAGGAACAGTATTTATTTGAAATAGCAATCTTTTGTAGTTTTATAAATGTCCTTACAAATTAAGGAATTCTTTCTGAATAGAAGTATTAATTTCCCAAAACTTTTGAATACATGTTTATTTAGACAACCTGAACATTTGCTTGCGTGTTGTTGAACCTGTCCTAATCTCAGATATGATTTTCACCTGTAATAGATAAAAAGGCAGAACCAGACCTTCACTTGAGGAGAGAGAATAATACCTTCACTCACAGTTAATTAAAAATTCTAAATACGCAACAGTTTTATTGCAAATATACACATTAACATAAATCACCTTAAGGGTAAATGTTTTGGTTTATTTCAATGTAATTGCAGGAAATTATCAGTGTTGTTACAATAGTTTGAATGTACCGCACTGGCCTCACCTGCGCATGAACCAGACTGAGTCTGTGCAGACATTTTTGGATCTTTGACAGTTCAGCCTCCACTGACTGACTAGTAGCCTTTTCAACCTTTTAGAAATTAAAATAAACTATTTATAATTAATATGTGAAAACATACAAAATATATAATCACAATATCAGAATTAAACACAAATGACCTTTAAGGAATGAAGATAAAACAAATTGTACAAAATATGTGAAAACATACTAAATATATAAGCACAATATCTGAATAAAACAGAACTGAATTTTGTCAAACACAAATTTCCTGGTAGATTATTCAGTGAGGAGGCACTCACATGGAAAGAATAGGTAAAAAACAAAGACCCAAAATTGTCAGTAAACCTCTGAAGCTCTTCCTGATGAACACACTCACAAGGTGGGACCTCTAAAGAAAGACCGTCTATAGCCTCTGAAAAATAAAAACAGAAGAAACAACGTAAATCTGAACATATTTAAAATTACAATCAATAGTTTTTATTAGGCTAGTACACACTCACCTTTCAAAGCAGATTTAGACATTTTCTTACACCAAGCACCAGCAGCAGATACTGTAAATGACATTTGACAAGATGAATGAAATATGCACAAAGCATTAAGTCAGTCATTTATCAATCTTACAGAATTAAAAAGTGACAAGTAAATCAGCATTAGTTTAGTTCGTTCGTGTTTTACCGGTTAAAATTGCGGGAGATTCAGATAGCGCTCTCATGACAACCATCAGACCTCCTGACCGTTTACACTCACCACACTCCCGATGAACTAAAGCCAATAAACACCTCAAAACCTGCAGTTAAATAAAGTTAAAACAATCATACGAGCGACATATAGTCAATTCAGTAGCTGACAAACGCAAATGCAGCTAACGTTAAATAAAACGCTAAGTAAACCCTGTATAAAATACATTTTAAATAAAACAAACAAAACACATTAGGGATTTTTAAAACATAAGTTTGAACGTACCTGTCGTAATTTACAGTACATTTTCAATCCCAATAACAGTCAGCTTAGTCTGAAACGCCCTCAGAAAAAGTTCGCTAACGCAGTTGCGCTGTCCATCCGCTCCACTAGATGGCGCGAAAGCCTGCAAAAAAGGAGAACTCTTGGAAAAAAGAGACACTTTTTTTTGCCAGCGTGTTGCCAAGTCCGCGGTTTTCCCGCGGAATTGGGGTACTTTATCACTGTTGCCGCGGGTTGTTTTTCATGTCCGCGGGTTATAGCGACCCCGATAACGTGATTTTTATCCCCTGGAGTGCGAATTTTACCAGGGGAACCCCGCCAAAAACGTGTATTTTACCCACCGGAACGCGATTTTTAACGGGGAGCCCCCCCCTCGAAATGCGATTGGTCTAGTTTTGGGCTAGGTTTGAATAGCAATTGGGCGGGTTTTGTTGTTGCAACCCTGGCAACCTTGACCTGGCAACCCTGCCTGTCACGTACTTTTTTAGTGCAGCCCAGCACATGTAAATAGGGAAGCGTCTGTGGATTTCTGTTGTTATCATTTTCGTAGTGAACATATCCATTTGGCCTTTAACGTTAATTGTGCAGGATGAGCGCGCAGCAGATGCTGAAAGTGTTCGTCACGAGACGCATTCCGCAGGAGGGCATGAAAATACTCCAAAAAGCCGGGATGTACGAAACTTTATTTGATCTTGTATGCATGCATTATATGTGAATTTAACGTATATAAAATGCCTTGATGCTTTCCCTGGAGTGTTAATGAGATGAAGTAGCTCGTGTCAAAACTAGGGTGGCCACGGTGTTCATTAACAGCATGTGTGTGTGAACCTCAAGGAACTTTGGAGGAAGATAAAGTTTGGCTTCACTCCTGCATTTAAAGTTTCACCAGTGACCTTGTAGCATGCTTACAGTCTAATTGTGAATGTCACACTGTTAGGACACGAGCCTTACAACAAATGTAGCAGAATAAAAACGATTAAATGATTGGAAACCACTTGCACAAATTTTAGGAGCAGTTTTTGTTCATTTAAATGCCTCTGTTATCCATTATGTGCAGGTGTAATTTGTCAGTGTGGGACTCTGATGAGCCTGTGCCCCGGGCAGAGCTCCTGAAGGGGGTGGCAGGTGCTCATGGGCTTCTCTGTTTACTCTCAGACAAAATTGATGCTGAAGTTTTGGATGCGGCTGGTAAGGCAAACCTCTTGTTCCACTTTAGAACAACTGCAGGTGAAGATACTGATTTAGTAATACTGATAACACACATTAAATATTCTCAGGACCCAACTTGAAAGTGATCAGCACTTTCTCTGTGGGATTTGACCATCTTGCCATAGATGAGATAAAGAAACGGTAAGTTTGTGTTTCTGTAAGCCATTAGATTTGACCCCAGAAAGTGAGAAAATGGACAGTGGATCGATGATGATGGATCACAGTAAGGACGTTTATACAATTTAAACACATGTACTATCTTTCTTCGCCCCAGAGGGATACGAGTAGGCTACACTCCTGATGTTTTGACGGATACTACTGCTGAGCTGACGGTGGCTCTGCTCTTGGCCACTGCCCGACGTCTTCCCGAGGGTGTAGAGGAAGTGAAAAAGTCAGTCCAACACCTTTTCTAATATATTACGTCATATATCACAGCTTTGCACAGTTCCAAATGTTCAGTAGTCTTAAAGGGATAGTCCATCCAAAAATGGAAAATGTTGTATTCATTTATACACTTTCTCCTGAGGAACACAGAAGAAGATATTCAGAAGTATGTTGGCAGCTAAACAGTTTTGGTTCCCTTGACTTTCATTGTTTGGACAAAACATAATGTCAGCCAATGGAAACTGAAACTGGTTGGTTACCAATCATGTTACTTGAAATATCTTCTTTTGTGATCCTTTTGTGATGAAAAAAAAGACACGAGGGTGAGTAAGTTATGACAGAATTTTCATTTTTGGGTGGACTATCCCTTTAATGTTTAATAAGTATTATCTTTAAAAACAGAGTCAGTACCACTGTAATATCCCAGTTTTTTTGGGCATATTTCCCATCTCCCAGTGGCGGCTGGAGTACATGGAAGCCTCTGTGGCTGTGTGGTTACGGTCTTTCAGGCAGTACTGTTGGGGTGATTGGTTTGGGCCGCATAGGTACAGTATGAATTATTCATTTTTTCTCTCTCTACCTTAAAATAAGCTACCTATGCATCTGCTCTATTATGTACACCATCTGTTCTTTTAATAAAGTGACTAATTCAGTGATAATCATAGTGAAAACAAGTCACTTTACACATAAGCAGCTTGTTACCATATGTAGTGTGATCTCTCTGGATAATTGAAGATGTCGCCCAATTTATGTTGTTAAAACAATGAAGGTGAATACTTTAGACTTAATCATTATAGGGAGAATTACATTGACTCTAATGCCTTGTTTACACTGCAGGTCTTGATGCCCAATTTTGATTTGTTGCCTATATCTGATTTTTTTTTGACCGTCCGTTTACACGTTCTTTCAATTGAGACCCATATCCAAATCATGTGTTTACACTTGCCATATCTCCTCCATGTTTCCTGTGTTGTTGTCATTTACCGCCTCCACACGTGCTTCTTCCTGAGAATAATATCACATCATTAAACTGCGGAGAAGTACCAAATTGTCGCAGTTTTTATGAAGTACAGAACGCAAGGCCTCAGATAATCTGATCTGCCTGTTTACGTGACAGTCGCATTGGCACATATCTGATATACAGTGGTGTGAAAAAGTGTTGGCCCCCTTCCTGATTTCTTATTTTTTTGCATGTTTGTCACACTTTAATGTTTCAGATCATCAAACAAATTTAATTATTAGTCAAAGATAACACAAGTAAACACAACATGCAGTTTTTAAATGAAGGTTTTTATTATTAAGGGAAAACAAAACCCAAAACTACATGGCCCTGTGTGAAAAAAGTGTTTGCCCCCTAAACCTAATAACTAGTTGGGCCACCCTTAGCAGCAACAACTGCAATCAAGCATTTGCGATAACTTGCAATGAGTCTGTTACAGCGCTGTGGAGGAATTTTGGTCCACTCATCTATGCAGAATTGTTGTAATTCAGCCACATTGGAGAGTTTTCGAGCATGAACCGCCTTTTTAAGGTCATGCCACAGCATCTCAATAGGATTCAGGTCAGGACTTTGACTAGGCCACTCCAAAGTCTTCATTTTGTTTTTCTTCAGCCATTCAGAGGTGGACTTGCTGGTGTGTTTCGGATCATTGTCCTGCTGCAGAACCCAAGTTCGCTTCAGCTTGAGGTCACGAACAGATGGCCGGACATTCTCCTTCAGGATTTTTTGGTAAACAGCAGAATTCATGGTTCCATTTATCACAGCAAGTCTTCCAGGTCCTGAAGCAGCAAAACAGCCCCAGACCATCACACTACCACCACCATATTTTACTGTTGGTATGATGTTCTTTTTCTGAAATGCAGTGTTACTTTTACGCCAGACGTAATGGGACACACACCTTCCAAAAAGTTCAACTTTTGTCTCGTCAGTCCACAGAGTATTTTCCCAAAAGTCTTGGGGATCATCAAGATGTTTTCTGGCAAAACTGAGACGAGCCTTTGTTCTTTTTGCTCAGCAGCGGTTTTCGTCTTGGAACTCTGCCATGCAGACCATTTTTGCCCAGTCTCTTTCTTATGGTGGAGTCATGAACACTGACCTTAACTGAGGCAAGTGAGGCCTGCAGTTCTTTGGATGTTGTTGTGGGGTCTTTTGTGACCTCTTGGATGAGTCGTCGCTGTGCTCTTGGGGTAATTTTGGTCGGCCGGCCACTCCTGGGAAGGTTCTCCACTGTTCCATGTTTTTGCCATTTTTTCACACCACTGTATTTCCACATATGAATGAGGCCTGAAACCGATCTAGAAATATCTGAATGCATGCATTTTTTTCCCCCTGTTTACACGGTCATAGAACACATCCGATCTGTGACATATGAGCAAAAAAAATCTGAATTGGGTCACTGTGTAAATGAGGCTTAAATAAATTTGTTTAATTGACGATTTGTAGGTTTGGCTATTGCAAGGCGACTAAAGCCTTTTGGAGTGAAGAGACTTCTGTACACAGGCAGACAACCCAAACCTCAGGCCCAAGAGGTTGATGGGGAATATGGTAAGAAAGGACAAGAAATTGCCTGATGTAATTCTATATATGAATTCAGATGCAATAAAACTATTTAGAGGGGATAAGAAGATTGTATGATGGCCTCTTTTTTTTAATTTTTTTTTTTTAATCTTCATTCAGTGCCTTTAGACACTCTGGTGAGAGAGAGTGATTTTGTGGTGGTGTCCTGTTCTTTGACTCCTGACACTCAAGGCCTTTGTGACAAAACCTTCTTCAGCAAGATGAAGAAAACATCAATCTTTATCAACACCAGCAGGTGAAAGACAAAGCAGAAAAGCAGAGCGGCAGTGGAACATGTTTGATTGTTTCACATATTTTTCTTTTACTACTTTGCAGTTAACAATTTCTCCTCAAGTCAATGCTAAACTAAAAAAATACTGTTTTCTTTTCTCTAGAGGGGCGGTTGTGAATCAAGAGGACTTGTTTGAAGCCCTCAGCAGTGGTCAGATTGCAGCAGCTGGGCTTGATGTTACAACCCCTGAACCTCTGCCTACCAACCACCCACTGCTGACCCTTAAAAACTGTGGTGAGTGAAAAGCAGCTTTTAAATCTCAATAGTGCTCTTGTAAATCCACTTCAATTGTTATTTTCATGCCATGTATTAGTAGAAAAACCTTGTCTAACTCAGTCTTATGTTGTCTTACAGTGGTTCTCCCTCATATTGGCAGTGCCACCTACTCCACACGTGGTGTCATGAGTGAACTGACAGCAAACAACTTGCTGGCAGGCCTGACAGGCTCTGAAATGCCCAGTGAGCTGAAACTGTAATGCAGATGCCATATTATGTCATTATATGAATGGAGAAGTCAGTAGCGCAAATCTAACTATTTAAATGCACTGCATTAACTACATGAGATTAGAAGGGATAAAACATGTATTACAATCATCTCACATGGATAATCTTGGTCATGACTGGAATAAGATGATATTATTTGATATGCTAAACATGCACATTTGTTCTACTGTGATATTGCACATTCAAAGTCAACACTGAAATGTCCTGATACACCCCAAGCTAAAGTAGCATCAATGTTATAGGTATTTAATTTGTAACAAATGATTTATTGAAACTCCTGTATTTGACATCTCTCGGAGAAACACAGCTTTTGTTGGGGAAACAGTTGAACCACGTTTTCAAGACATCAGGATATTAATGTCATTGTCATTACATTGATTTAGTTGAAAACTTAAAATGTCAAGTTTAGTTTTTACCCTCATAGCACATTTATAATAAAACCAAATATATAAATGGAAACTACTGGGATTTTAAATTTACATTAAAGCAAAGTAGATGATATAAATCCAATCCAAGTTTAAGTCTTGACAACTCAATGGGAATAACTGATCATAGACCATCGTGATAACATTCTGGTAGACATCTCTTGTTTGCCATAGTTTTCAATTGAGATTAGATGAGAACAAACCAAGTACATTCAACTGCATCCAGTAAAAAATATTAAATAAAATAAATGACACAAAGTTACACCATCTCTTCATTAACTGCCATGGTAAGTGACTGTGCAGCATCGTCCAGGTCCTGCATGCTCATCTCAGGGAATGTTTCTGTATCCAGTGAAGTTTCATATGCTGTCAAGCTTCTTCAAAACATAAGGTGCTGAAAAACAAAAATCAACTTATTTTAACCATAATTAACTTTTTAATGGACATTAAGAGACGTTGCTCTGTTTGACACAGAGTTGAATAAGCTCTGTTTGACCATAATGTACTTTAAAGGTGACCTCTATCATTCATAGCCATAGAGACTCCACTGAAATAAGAAGCTGAATAGATTATCAATTAACACACCTCACAGTCACACTGTGCCTCGAGAAACTAATAAAAAAAAAAACTCAGAGTGAGATAATGTCAGTTTTAAAACGAGAACACGCGCACATACATTCATGAAACGCCTGGATACTCACTGACTCGCAGAAGCGCAACATAAATCAAAAAGTTGCGAACAGACGTGATGACATCCTCGCGCATTTTTTTCTTCATCTCCTCCGGGTCCATTTTCGGCCCAAGGCCCTCGATTTTAAACATGTTTAAGATGGAATCAAGGATTATATGTGCCTCAAATGATCGCTCCAAGCCACATTCAATCCAAAATGCATGCGAGAAGGGAAATACGTCACGCTGGACCGGCTTCTAGGACCCCCGCTATTAGCCAACTACATGGTGCCTGATATTAAGTCGGGTATTGTCACGATCAATACATGATTAAAAATAAAGCGTTCCTAATAACATTTTATGATACATCAAGGTGCATATATACCACGAGTTTTAAAAAGTACATTTTAGAAAAAATACGTTTAAAATGTGTCATTTTAGTCAGGCAATATGAAAACCAACACTTCGTGTGACAGCTCATTGTTTTGATTTTTGGTGCGCGCTTGTTGTGAATTGCCTCTAACGTTACCTGTGCTGTGTATAGGCCACACAACTAATAACTTTATTTATTTTAATTATTTTATACAGACATTATCACAGATATTCTGGCGTTTATTTGGTATCCTGTGGCACTGAAGTCTTTTTAAAAACACAAATATTGTAGCTGCATGTAATTTACCTACAAAAAGTCCACATTATTGAATCATGGAGCACAATGGACTGCTGTCCAGTAACGCTTGTCAGACGCACCTGAAATGGGTTAATGGATTCACTGAGACCTCGCCCATCTGGTTACCCAGTAAACGTAAACGAAATGATGTGAATTCTGTAAATGGCCACGAAGAGGATGGTCCTAAGGGGGTTCCCTCCAAAGAGAGCTTGAGGAAACGTAAGTATGGCTCTTGGTTCAGGACATACGTGTAGAATAGGTTGCAGGATTACATACAAATCAGATTTTGAATTTAGGTCTCAAAGTCCTTGAAAATAATTAAATCATATTAAATGTAAATGTACTAATAAAAACATAATAAAAATGACAACAATTCAATATATCCTGTCCCTTATACACATTCTTATGTCCCTTATCCTTGCTGTACTGTATCAATATAGACCATTTGGTCAATAATTGTATTATTATTCATTTTCTTTTTGTATTTTTTAAACATTTTTTATTATTTAAATTTTTTTCTGTGTACTAGAAGCTACAACAAATTCCTTGTGTGTAACTAATAGTTTGCAGTAAATACCTTGCTGTGAATCTAATTTTGATCTTCTACAATTGCTAATACAATATGCATGAAGTATTTTAAATTATTAACCTAAACCAACATCAGTCTGTCATTTAGCAGTTCCAGTTGCCTTGTTTATGGCTACATTGTTAAACATTAAGATGTTAGGATTTGAGTATTTACTATATTGATAACATTTGTATTAGGACAAAATTGTAATTCATTTGACTCCTGTGAATTACTTCTAGGTGGTTTTGTCTTGATTGATGGCCAGAGAGGTGTGTTCTACTCTGAGAGCTGGGAGCCCAATGGCAGCACTTTATACCTGCCTGTAAATGGCACTTTGTTAGCCAACATCGAAAAATATGATCAGATCAGCTTTGAGCAGGGCTGCTTCTGCATTGGTAATACAGCAGGTGGATTTCAACAGAAAGTCCAAGGTAGTCCTCATTAGTTTGTTTGAACAATATGATGGATCGAATTAGTAGTAGCCTGGTTATTTCAAGTCTGCATTGCCTGTGGACATATTTTCTAGTAATCAGATATTTAAAACTACTACTAAGGGAATCTCTTTTTGATTATGCAGGTCAAGCGATCCATTGCTGGCGATATAGTGAATGTGAGCGAAAGCTTTTCATTGCACTTTCTTACTTGTTCACAAACTTACAAGTGAGTTTACTGTTTAATAATATAAAAACAATTGTCTATGCATTAAGGTATGGCAGTTTCTGTCTTCTCGTCATAAATGTGTATTTTCCTTCTTTATTCTGTAGGTGTTCCAGGAAGTTGTTAGCACTCTTGATTGTCTCTGAGGATTCGGAGTACACACAGTGCCATCTAAACTAAAAAGCATAGACCAATCCTATTTTATTTAGTGTAGCCTAGACATTTCTCTTCTTTGTTACAATGTCTTTTTTAAACATTATTTTACATATTGTGATAATCAGTTGAAATATATGTGCCTTGTTGACACAGTGTATTTCTGTTCTGTGCTGTTACAGCGCTTTCACAGTGAGTCAACGATGAAAGATATTCAAAAAAGTTTATTTAGCTAAGCAATGACATGATGTTCCATAAATGTGGATACTGATTTGTTTTGCATGACAAACAATATTGTCAGCGATCTTGAAGCCTCTGTTATTGCTGTGAACCAAAACATGACATGAAAATACTGTATTTTAGATGCCTGTCAAGCTTGTTGCTGATTTTGTGCACATAATTTGTACTCTAAAAATGTTTGTACTGCTACATTGCTGTTGTATGTGTTTAAGCTTTGCTTTTGGTGACTTTTTATATTTTTTACAATAAAATGGAAGACTAATAATTGGAAATCCATTCAATCTGTTGCTGTTTCTTTAAAAATGAAGTTTGTTGACATTGTGTGTAGCATGTAAATGAGTTTGTTTCTTCATGGGAACAGATTTGGAGAAATTTAGTATTCCATCACTTCTTCACCAATGGATGATGTGTAGTGAATGGGTGCCGTTAGAATGAGAGTTCGATAAACATTTGATAAAAATCTCATAATCCACACAACTTCAGTTCATCATTGTTCTGACAAAAATATGTGTTCTTTATCCATAATACTGCTTTCTCCAATGAAAAACTCATCTCTTTTGAATCAGGAGAGAAACATGCACAGATCAAGCACTGTTTACAAGCCAAAATAGTACTGGAGGAAGTGTTATTATGGATCACGGACTGGTATTTTGGCCAGAAGTGACAGTTTAATGTTCGAACCCCTTTGTGATGGATGTTTCTCACAGACACGCAGCTTTTCACTTTACATGTCATGTTGTGTATTATTGTAATGTTTTTATCAGCTGTTTGGATTCTCATTCTGACAGCAATCATTTATTGCAAAGGATCCACTGGTGAGCAAGTAATCTAATACTAAATTTCTCCAAATCTGTTCCAATAAAGAAACAAACTCCACTTACTCATCTTGAATGGCCTGAGGGTGAGGACATTTTAAGCGAATTTCCATTTTTGGGTGAACTATTGCTTTGAGTCCATTGCGTATCATTTTCTAGTCCTATTCTTCCTCTGTATCTTTCCCCTTCTCATCTCTCACTGTTTATACATCTAAAAATGCTGAAATGTTACAAAATTGAATTTGAAATTGGAAAGGGCAAGAGGCTAATATCATTGTTCCGTTACTCTCAAAATTGCTCGCCCTTGGTAAAGTTTGCTGAAGTATAGACTTCAGTTCAGTCTAGAGGCTGTTCACACTCCCCCTCCTCCACCAGTCGCAGCGGGTAGCTCTCCATAGATCATTCATTACGTAGATCCTGTGTGAGTCAGAGGCCTGCTGTCAGACTGGAAAAATAAGATGGAGTGGAGAGACTGTTTGCAGTTTATTTGTTCTTCATGCCTTTTCATGAGGTGAATGAGTGAATGTAATATCTTATATGCAAGACAGATGATAAGCTATTACTTTTTCAAAAAGGAGTAAATTAAAGACTTCATTACTCAAAATGCCATTCAAAATTGTATTATACAAATTATACAGTGTGTACAATGGCTATTAATGTTTTAAATGAGTCTTTTAACTGAACTGCTCAGCATTAATGGTAATTTTGAGAGTACAGTTACTCTATTCGTGTTAAAAGCAACTGGCTGATGGTGAATGTTCCAGTTATTATGGTTCACAGAGGGATTAAAAACACAGCTGGCAGCCAGGATTCACTTGCAATTTGGTGCAAAGAGACCTTATTGGCACCAGTCTACATGATTTGTTACTTTTAGAGCTATGAACATAAGTGAAAACAGCACCATTAATGCTAAAAATTAAGATGAACTTTAAGTGGAATTTTAATCTTTGCCATTAAGTTGAATTTTAATTTGATATAGAACTGACAATAATGACTGAAATCACTTTCAATCACCCATTTAATATAAAATGACTAAGTCAATGCATGTTCTAAATGTCATTATAGTCATAATAATTTAATGTAATAATTATTATAAATAATATTAGGAATAATCATTTATAAATAACGTTAATAATACAATTTCTATCTAGCACATTAAGAAGATTTTTACATTTTCTAAAGAAAATGAGAGGAGTGTTTACACATGCAAACTCAAAAGCGTTCACCATACTTTGCATTTACATTATGGTCTAAACAGGTGTAGTTCATCTCTTTGAACACTAGACTGCAGCGTAACACAAGCCATCTCCCATGATGCTTTAACAGAGCGGTTAACCTAAACATGAAATTCAAAGTCTGGATATCAAACCACATGTATGGCACCTTGCACCCTGTAGTACATAATGCACTATATAAATAAAAGACAAAAAACACCTTCACCTGTTTGTCGTTATTGTCTCTGAGAGAAAACTCTCCACACAAGTATCAAGCATGACCTATTTTTTTTTCTACTTCACTGTTATATATCTAACAAAAAGGTGGGGATATCTACCCCCCCTACTGAAACCCAGCACAAAAAAAGGTATTTTTTCCAGCCCCTAACTCCTCTCAGGTGGGATTAAAGCAGTACGCACGCTTCATTAAAGACAGCAGACGCCTGTGTGCCTCCAGTGAGGATAGAGTATTTAGCTTTCTGTCATAGACAGCTAGAGCTCTCTCATCTTCTGTTTCAGCTGGCGAGGGGCATTGGACAGCCCTAACCTTGAGTTTCTTCCTTTCTAACTGAGAATCTGATTAAATGAGGCCTGGTTGGCTCTGACAGATACCGAGTGCTGGTGTGGTGATGAGAAAATGAGCTCTTTATCACCTCCTGAGAGAGTGAGTCGGCATGTTTAGTGGGGATGAGATTTGCTCATTTCAAAAGCTTCTACGTGGTCACCAACTAAACTCTGATTTTGCACTTAAACATTCGATGTGGGTATATGTTTAGTTAAATTGAGATGTAAATCATTTTGAATTTAACTCTGCAGCTAATACACCATTAAAGAGGATATTGCTATTGCGATAATGGCAATTATTATGATAATGGCTTATACGTCTATGGCAACATGCCTTTATGGTTTCTCAGACTGCGGGCTCATATTTTGGTTTGTTGCACATAAGGGAATACTAACAATTTACGTGTTTCTTTGTCCTTAACTTGAACTCAGTAATAAAAAACCACTGTGTTTTTTTTTAATTTCGTTAAATCATTTCCCCTTTCTCATATCAAGCCATTCTCAGATGCCTGTCTGTATGACGTCACACAGACCCAGGCCCCTCCCACAGTTGTTGATTGACACTAGCGTTCCAAATTATGACAAAAATTGTAGTTGAACTTAATACATTACTTTACACATTTTAGGTAATGTAATCAGACTACTTTTTGATTACTTTTGACCTAAGTCATTCATCACACATTTATGACATTATCACATTGATAATTGTGTACCATATTGATATAAAAATAAAAAGACTAAGAAAATATATTCCATTTGTTGTAATTAACAACATGAAGTGCATTAACTTTATGTTACGTCAAGGTTTCCCAAACTGGGATTTGTGAGTTTAATGAAAAGCTAATAATTAAATGATAAAAATGTAAAATGAAAATAAGTCATTTTAAAATAACATCAATCGAAATAATAAAAAAATTATTGTTATTTTCGATTGCTGTGCTGTTGGGAAATTTCAACACCTGTTGATGCTGTATTTTTCGTTAATTTAGCCACTGCATTGAATAAATACCTGGGGTTATGTTTGTTTTCTTCTAAAAGAGACGAAAAGTAATCAGATCAAACGGTTCCGGTTACAGAGCCTCTGTACTTCACAAAGAGAGAGAAAAGAAATGGAGCGAGAGAGAGAAAAAAAAGAAAACAGCAATAGATGCGAATGGAAACAGGAATGACAAGCTAACCGGCTAACGAATGCTAACGCACTGGAAACGCGGTTTTAGAATAAAAGCGAACGATCAAATTAATCAGATTAGTTTGATAGATAATATCAGAAATATGGTGGGAATTAAGTTATATTTTAACACTTTAAACAACAGAGAGTGATAATAAGATCGAGATTCAATAGAAAAGTGAAGCTTACACGGAGCTAGAATCACAAAACACTCAGCAGCACGGCAGACCAAAACATTTTGGGAATGTCTGCAATACATGTAAATGAGAAATAACATGAATCTGTGCAATTTAATGTGTTTGAAAGACAAAAGCATTTCAAAGCTATAGTAATACATGGTTAAATAACCTACTAATTCAAATAAAAATGTCAAACTACGGTACTATCATCAGTAGTTGAATCTTAATTTTTGGAATCTGATTACGTAATCCAGATTATATGTAATCAAGTTACTACCCAATCTTATAGTTGGCATTAAATAAAAATGGTTATATATTCTCATAAGTTCACATCTTATTGTGAGCAATTCATGCGTGCATGTGTTTAATGTAAAAAAAAAAAGAAGCAATTTTTAATAAAAATTTTCAGTCATCAATAATCAATTTTCAATCATCTCCAATCATTTAGTTTGGATAAACCCTGCCCTTTTTTCCACAAGCAAATACAAGTTCACATTCAGATCTGCTTCTATCTAAAGTTCCCACCCAATTTTTTAAAATTTCCGATAAGTCAATTTTATTTGTATACCTTTTTTTTTTTTTTACAATACACATGGTTTCAAAGAGGCTTTATTATGTTAATGTTTATAATTTTTTTGTCACATTTAGCAGAGCTGGGTGATAATACAGTTTACATTTACAACGATACAAGCAAGCAATCAGTTGGGATTTGCTATACAGGATATATTATTTTACATGGGTATATGCACATAAAACTGACTATATTTATTAATCCAACTTTATACAGTATATAGTGCTATGTGGTGTAGTTAAAATATATGGTAAATTTTGATTTGCTATTTAGTATATATAGTTATACGTAAATAAAGTTACGTAAAGTTGGATGTATTAGATTCAACTTCAAATATATTTCTCTGAATGATATTATAATCTAAAATATCTGTCTGTACTCCTGTTACACTTTGGCCATGCAAGGACAAACATGTTTCCTGAATACTCCTTCCCTCTGCTATTGGTTAGACAAACAGAAAGCCCCGCCCCAAACTCACCCCATTGGCTGAAGCGGTGTTGATATGTCAGGCTGGTCGGGATTATCAAACAAACAAAGCAAGGTTTTCCACAAAGCCACAGTGTTTACACTTTGCAGGGAAATCAACATACAGCTGGCATATAATTGTCTCTGCATATCAAGAAGGTACTTTAACCTTTTAACACTTCACTTTTGAACTTAGCAAGCAGGTTTTATTTGGCATGTCACACAGGAGTTGGTGGAGGCAACATAAACCTTGTTTAGAGATACATTACCCAAAGCCTTTCCTGTATATGATGGAGGTGTTATGCAGTGGAGTTAATGCCTGAAATGAGCTCCACATGGATGCAGAGGCCAGCTGTAAGAGCTTCAGTCTGATGTGACATCAGATCAGTGCTTACAGGCATCTGTGCTTGTCTAGTCAGAGCCAGCTTTCCTGTGCTATGATTGAGATCACACCGGCACCTCGTCTGTGCCAGACTAGCGGTGTTTGGCACTCGCCATCAGCCATTATCCAAGACCCTGCAGCTCCTCCATGCACTGCTGCACAAATGCAGCGTAACTGCCATCTGCTGAAAATCATGTCACAGTCAGAATCTTTTAACCAGTCAGTGCATTAGCCAGGGAATGGATTGCTACATGGTTAGAGCTGGGTGGTAGTGGATGATGGCTGCATTCGAAACCGCATACTCTCTGAGTAGGTACTCAATTTCAATAAGTACTTACTCACCGGGTGCTAAAAGAGTAGGTACTGTTTGGCCTCAATGCATTAAATATGAATGCGATCCGCCATGTTGACGTAATCTTCTTCTTCTTTTAATTTTTGTGGCGGTTTACAATCATGATTTATCAGATGTATACCGCCGCCTATTGTACGTAGCATGGATCATGGTCCCTTAATGTTGATGTTAACATGTGACCTCCGACGTTAAAACAAGTTCAATAATTACTTGAGGTGACAGGTGTGCACTACCACCTGATCACAACAGTAAATTGCTTACCCTGCCTAGTGCGGTTTTTCTTAGCGTTTGGAATGTTTGGAATTGTATTACAAAGGAGACATCGGGCAGCTGCTCGCAGATCTTGCCTTAGGAAAAGATTGTTGATTTTATACTCAAAAAATGTAAGTGTCACTACTTAAAAATTAAGATGACCCCAGAATGAACTGCATTGCTAGCCCACCCCAACACTTTCACACAATGATAATAACAGATGCAGACCTATGCATAATTGTACTACATATTTTCTTACTGAAAATTGTATAATTTCATGAAAAAAGATTAATTTAATTGTTTTCATATGTCATGCATGAAAACACAAGACAAATTGAGGACAAATTAAGTAATGAAACAATTGCTTTATTTACTGACATTAGGAAACAATAAAAATGAGTGAATGAATTAAATTAACCATCACATTAACTGTATACATATAAAAGTCAACAACACATGAAACAAAGCTTTATTTGAATTTAATGTTCTAATAAACTCACACATATTTACAGGCAGTAAACGCCGCATCCTACTGCCATGTCAACACAGCTGTGCCGATTCTGTGGTTTTATTTGGACCAAGCAGCTGACCACCGTGCCCACCATCGCCTGTCTTTGCCATCAATCGGGTCTCTCATTGCAGCAGTCAGATTGGAATCTGACCATGGATGGGAAAAGGACATCGAGGTCCTCGTGTTCCTCCACTGGCTTGCACATGCAGCATCCTACAGGGTCGTGTCACAGACCTTTGATATGCCCATATCCTCTGTGCATGGGATTGTGCACAAAGTGAGCAAGGCAGTCATAGGAATTTTGAGGAGGGTGATTTCTTTTCCAACCGGTGATGAACTGGAGGCAGTGGGAGCAGGATTTGCACATCTAGCTGGGTCACCAGCTTTCAGTCGAGCAGTCGGTGCAATAGACGGGTGTCATATCCGAATTAAACCTCCAGCAAATAACTCCCACTGTTACTATAACAGGAAACTGTTTCATTCCATCCAACTCCAGGCCATCACTGATCACCAGGGGAAATTCCTTGATGTTTTTGTGGGATATCCAGGGTCTGTGCACGATTCTAGGGTACTGAGGAAGTTAACAGCCCTATATATGCCGGTAGCTTATATCCACCTGCAGGAAAGTGCATCCTCGGGGATGGTGGCTATCCTTGCCTGAGTGCACCCATCTGCCTCATTGCCCTGTATAGGCTCGTTTCAACAGCAAGCACTCCCACGCACGAAGCATAGTAGAGCGAGCCTTTGGCATGATGAAAACATGCTGGCACTCCCTTTTCTTCAAGGCCTTGGAGGTGAGCCCTGTCTTCGTGCCTGAGGTTGTTGCATGCTGCACTGTGCTTCACAATCTCGCTCTTCTCAATGGGGACATCATTGAGCCAGTGGAGGAAGACCATGATGACGGTCCCCCTGAACCCCACAACCTTGAACCAAGAGGGGTAGAACATGTGCGGGACAATCTGGCTGCTGCTGTGTCCGCTCCAAACATTCGTGTGCCTGCTCTCCATGAGCACGACTACCTGTGAAAGATTAAAACAGGTTAAGACACTTTGGATAAAAATGTCTACTAAATACATTAATAAAAATAAATGTGATTTGTATTTCTTAGTAAATCCTTTTTTGAAAGTGTCTCTGTCGTCTTAGTTTATTTCTTCAGGGTACTACTACAGGCTTATATAAATTTATATAAATTTCATACAATTTTTATTTGAGAGGTTAGTTCACTCAAACATATAAATTCAGTCATTATTTACTCACTTTCATGTCGTTTGATCCCTCTGTTTTTGTTCATTACACTATTTGTTGATGCTTTTGAGGCTTCTAAAAGTCAGGCTTTATCAGGCATATTATTGTATGATCAGAAACCAGCAGAATATACTTGACCAAAATCACCATTTATGTTCAGAAATAAAACTAGAGGGATCGAACACCATGACGTTGAGTAAATAATGACTTTAATAATGAGTTTATAGTGTATGATCTAGTGTGTGAATCGCGTTTGGTCTCGTACTGTATCGCGTACCTTGTCAGTGTCGTGCGCTTTGCTTGGCCATTTGGTGTGATAAACAGGAAAGTGTGTCCAGCTGAATTTAATTTGAGTTTTGTTAGACGAATATAAAAAGCTTAGTACACCGCGGCAGCGGTCGCGGCAGCCCTCGTGTGAAGACCGAAGAGCGTAAAGACCATTGACTCTACCGTTAGACTCCACCGAGCAGGGACACCGACAAGACACATAAGTATCACTTCTGAATCATTCTCTTTCCTACTACTTGTTCCCCTTCTGTTTTCAGTTATTATAACCAATTCTTACTATGTGTTTCCAGATCCCTACTATCACTACCGTGTGTGTGTGTATAATGTGTATGTATGTAAATATAAAAGCGTCTGCTAAATGACTAAATGTAAATGTAAATGTATGATTGGGTGAACTTTAATCACTGTTACTATGTGTAGTTAATGCAAAACTTAAGGTGGTTTGTGCAAACAGTCTCAACATAGGTTATGAAGGGCCATTGTCCAGCAGAGTTAATTTCCTACCCTAATGTGTGTGTGTGTATGTGTGAAATTAATTTCTCATTTAAAATATGTTTGTTCTTCACAAAAATACACGTTTAAATATACATATACATAATTTATTTATGGACTTATTTTTTTTGCAATTGATTCAAGGAGGTGAAGTAATCTTTCCTCCCTTTGACTTGCTTCCCGGCGCCACCTTTCTTCTCTTTCTCTGTCCTCAGCATGTCATCTCTCCTCCTGCTCTTGTCTGTCTCGTTCTCGTCTCTCCTCCTTCTCCATTTCTCTCCATCTTTTCTCCTCCCTTTCGACTGCTTCCTGCTCTCTTGCCAATTCCCTCTCCTCCATCTCCCTGATCTGATTCTCAGTAGATTTCTAGGTTCTTTTCCTTGATGCCCTTGGTGTGTCTGGGGTTGGGCTCACTGAGGATGTAGAGGCCACAGCAACATCCGGGCCAGATGAGGCAATAAGGGCAGGTGGAGCGATGGAGGGCCTGCCCCCAATTGCCTCATCCATGGCCCTGTACCACTTCCAAGATGCTGCTGGGCTCTCCATCCTCAGTGCTCACACCGGTTGCCGGACATTTGAGATCCTACAAAATTGCACAAACAAAACAAAAGCAGTCATTTTAACAGCACAATGTCAATTGATTTCTGTATTAGAAATAACAGCATGATCTTTATATTTTTTTTCAGGTTTTCCCATATATATATATATTTTTTACAAAGGCCGCCGTCACCCTGCCTTGCAGGCCCTGCTCCATCACAAAAGCTCTGCTCACAAATCAAGAATCAGAAAAGTGCTGTAATATCTCTGTTTGAAATAACATTAGTTAACAGCATATGACATGAGTTTTTATTGGTTTCTGCAGTATACTCACTCAAAGCCTTTGATGGCTGCATTTAGTTTTCCGGTGAAGAGAGCCTCATTAGCCACTCTCCACCGGATAAGCACACGTGTGTGCTCATCTGTCCCTGTAACATTCAAACAAGATTGTTACAAGTTACTTCTGTGATTTATATTTTCAACACTACACACAGAAAAAAAGTCCTTCAGTGGTTCTTGGGGTTGTTTGAGGTGCTATATAGCATTAAAATGGTTCCCCTATGATTACGAGCCAGCGAACCACTTTTAGTGCTATTTAGCACCATTTCTTTTAGAGTGTACATTTAAATGTTGAGGCAGTTGCTGATGTGTTTTATCCAAAAACATTTGCTACTCAATTTATCAACAGTACTAATTGACAAATACATTTGATAGCTTATTGATAACTTTAATTACTTGAAACGTTAAAATAGTATGTTTTTATTTACATTACATAATTATTTACATTAGCAGTGTTGACAACAGTGAATTCTACTACATAGCTAATAGCACACACACATCACTGATGTTTATTTCATGTTGTGATGTTCTCTTCTGCAATACTTGTCGAAGATGTTTCTGTCAGATATTACATACACATTTAGTAAATGTCTTTAACTATGTATATGATTTAGAACATATAAAAGTCACAAGCCATCTGAATTAACGTACGTCATTTTCCTAGTTAAAAATTGCACATTAACAAGCTTGCAATCACGACTTTAGAAGTGGGAATAATGAAATTTACGATAGCGTGTGAATGCAGCAATCCACTTTGTAGACGCATGTGTGCTTATTGGAGCTCCCCAGTGGCTATAAATAAACATGTTTTTACAACAAAATCACAAATATACTATAATGTCTGGGTCAATACCTTAAACAATTCAACAGCTTACTTTACAGTAGTTCAAAAAATGCCATTTTAACACAAGAAACCATGTTTTTGTTTTTTAATACTCACATTTGAAAACATCATCGTTCTTCTCTGCCATGTTCGATTATGACGTATCCTCTTCCTCTTCCTCTTTTTCTTCTTCTTCTTCGAGTGCGTCTCAATCAGCTCCCTTGTTCAGTAGTCAGGGCACTGATCAGGGAGTCGGCCATTTTAAGGGCTGTCTCAATCGCAAAATCTTTACAGTGCACTGGAACGTTCGCTCCCTGAAAAATCCCATAATGCACCTCAAAAACTAGGGAGCATCGGCGCTCACTATGCTCCTTTGCCGGAAAAATTTATGAAACGTGAAACATAAACCACACGAGTCAACTCGATAAATATAATGACACACGATAGAAGATTTGAAAAGACAGACCGTTTTTTTGTATATTTCAACATAAACACACATCGCTAGACAGGTAATGAACACATCTAATTAAAATGTATAATTAATATTCGGCTGAAATGTTGTAAGAACATGTAAGAGAACGATGTGTTTAAAGAGAATAAAAAATAATATCAAAATCAGATTGGTCCTGCCTGTTGTTTATTAATTCCATTTCCAGTGATGACGTTCTACTATGTTGTCCGTTGACGTTGTACGTAATCATGTCACTGGAAATCGAGTGATCACTGTCCCCACGTGCAGTGAGTCAGGGAACTTACCAGTGACCGAATTCGTGTACACGATCGACTGATTCACGAGCTCGGGAGCTAGGGAGCTGATTGAGAAGCACCCTTAGAGATTTGTGGCTGTTGACGCATCCTCTCTTCTTCTTGGTTAACGTATCCTCTCCCATGGCATTGTGGGATAGAAAAGTATCTTTAGATTGGCACTTCGGAGACTGGGCGGGACGCAGTAGGCAATCCGGTAATCTCT
This sequence comes from Sinocyclocheilus rhinocerous, assembly GCF_001515625.1. NCBI lineage: Eukaryota > Metazoa > Chordata > Actinopteri > Cypriniformes > Cyprinidae > Sinocyclocheilus > Sinocyclocheilus rhinocerous. Next base: position 1,753,323 of record NW_015642811.1, read on the forward strand.
CGCCTACTCTTTTATGGATACTGTGATTTTGAACATACTACTCTTCTCATGTACCCATTTCACCTACTATACAGTAGGTAAGTAGGCATATTCTAACAATATTTAATTATACGTACGCCCGAATCTCGCGAGAAGTACACTGTAAAAAATTAATGTGATTTTAACAGTAAAAGACTGTAAAAATGCTACAGTAAAAACCTGTTAACTGTTAACAGTAAGTTTCCATTGATTTCTAGTAGTGTCCTCTTTTGGAAGGCCAAACAAAGTAGTTTCACACGGCGGGCTAGAGTGAGCGGAGGCAGGCTAGAGTGAGCGGGTGGCGGGCTAGAGTGAGTGGCGGCCGGCGGGCTTGAGAACGGCGCTGATACATTTTTAAAGGATTTTTTCATAAATGGATATATTTTGTTGCATTATAAATGTATTTACTTTCACTTTTAATCAATTTAATGCAGGAATAACAACATAAATACAGTACACTGACCCCAAACTTTTGAATGATAGTGTATATTGTTTTTAATATTAATCTTAATTAAAGTGAAAACTTAAATAAATTAGTTTACAGGAACCCTCTGATTCACTAGAATGAATCAGACTTATTAGTGGAACATATGAGAGAGAAGAATGCTAGTTTATTGCCTCCGTTTACCGAATTGTAAATGTGCGTTGAAAAACAGCACAACTATTGTCACACATAAAAAATAGAAAAAAAATGTTTTTAAGCGACTACCGTTGCTGTAAGTTTGTTTTGATACTCCCCAGAACTGGCTTGTACAGATTCACTTGTATTCCTAGCACATTTGAAGCAGCTTGTCGCATATGATAACAGTTATCACACATATCCAAAGGCTTCCCAAAGGTGCGTGTGACACAAAAAGAGATACTTTCTGCATGATTGTGTGAGTATCTTGTAAAGCCTTGTGGAAATTTTCCCCAGGGAAGGCATTTTCACCCTCAATAAGTCATAATTCAGACATTAAGTCCCTTCAGTGATGATAAGACTATATGAGCCATGTCAACAGGGGGTTCAAAGAGCCCTTGGTCACACGCTCACCTGGCTCCGTATAAATACCCATGCCTGGACAGGGGGAAGATAGGGGTCGTGATAACCGGTTGTATGAATCTACAAGGGCTTCTGAAAGAGCCAGCAGCCTGCGGACATGTTTATGCAAAAACATCACGAGAGGAAACAACATGGTGTGACTAGTGTGCGTTTACTTCTCTGTAGGTTTGGAAAAGGTTTTGCCGTGCCCTGTGGCTAACTGTCATATTCAAATGGTTCCCAAAAGATTTGAGAAAAAATCCTGCTTGCACAGTGCTTTCTCCTGACAGCTGTCTCTAAATTTTGCTCTCATTGTGCCACAGGATATTCCACTTGACACTTAAAAGCGACACACTAACACAAAAAAAGACAGTATTAGCCCTCTCTTTCATAGGAATATTCTGATTTTAGTACAAGTTAAACTCTACAGCATTTATGGGATAATGTTGATTACCACAAAAATGAACTTGTCCTTCCTTTTCCTTAAAAAAGGAACAAATATTTGGGTACAGTGAGGCATTTACAGTTGAAACAAATGAGGCCAATTTAAATAAATAATCACTGTTTCAATTGTATAGCTACAAGGTACAAACAATATGCAGGTTAATATGATTTTAGTGTGGGAAAAAATAACTAACTTACCTTATAGACGTGAAGTTATTCAATTTGACAACTTTGCCATGAGTTACGACAATGAAAGGCTATAAACTCTAAAATAACTGTAAAATTATTTTTTAAAACTTCTTCAAATAATACACCAATTTTAGCAGAATTAAAGTGCTTTTATAAAATTATATACTTCACATTTCTGCTTTTAAATCTCTAATTTGCCCCATTTACTTCCATTGTCAGTGCCTCACATTTTTTGCTTTTTTAAAGGGGTCATATGATGCGATTTCATTTTTTCTTTTCTCTTTTCATCGACTGAGTCAAGCATCTACACAAGATGAAAATGGGAGACAACTAAAGAATAATGACACAACACATTAAGCTGTCTGTCTCCTGATTATGTCCGTTTCTCTGTGATAGGCCAATTGTGGCTCACTGTCAATTTGTGGAAGATTAGCAAAATTCATCTTTCTGATAAACTCTCTCTTTTTCCCTTTTCTCGCCCCATCTGTTTCATCTCTCCTCTTGTCATTAATTATGCCGGGGCTCTTCTGAGTGGTAACAGCCAGTGGAGATATAATAAAGAACTCTTATCACTTTTTCATTACGTTCCAAATCAGGCCTCCCGGTCAGCGGCTGCGGGATAACAGATTGGGCCGTGTAATATTAGGTCATGGCTGCGGACAGATAGTGGCCTGGGGTTGGATCTGATACACTACAGGTTATCAGAGTGATAAGGTTAGAGCTGCGAGATTGGTCACTCAATGGCACGGATGCTGGTTCACTGAGGGTATCACGTCAACAGCAATTATAGTCAGAGGAGTATAGTGCATCGTTTGGCTTTAGCAGGACAGAGTATATAGACGTGTGATGTATTCTGTCCATTGACATCCATGAATCCATTCATCCGCTTTTTCAAACCAACATTCAAAGTTACTCTTTTCGTCAAGCGAGCAAGTCCTATATCCTGTGAAAATTTTGGTTTTTAGACTTTTAACTGGAAAAGAATGTATAGAAAAGAGCAAAAATTAGATTTGATTTTTGAAGTTTGCAAAATATTCTTCAGTTTTTACTTCAGTAACACCACTTAAAATAACTATAATACCAATTCTTATCGCAAAGTGAAAACATCAAGGCCAATGACAGTCTTGATGACAAATATTAATACTAAGCTCAATAATATGGTGATTAGGAAGCTGTTTGATGTCACATTCTACTTCCTTTAAAGTACATCCTCAGACATCTTTTAAATCATTTGATGACTCATCGTCATAATAATACTGTCATACGTTGCTTTTTTCCTCAGTGGGCTTCTTGAAAGATCTAAAGACACACATGCACGCCTTTTATATTGCCATGGTAATGTGAGCATTCAGAAACCATTCTGGTGTGCTCAAGCTCATTCACATCATAGGTGTTTTCAAATATCCTTGTTCTACAGAACCCCGGGAAGATTGTTACTTTGCAGATTGCCAAGACACTAATCGTAAGGATGAAAGACCCAAAGAAACATTACTGCCTGTATCAGCATGGTGACAGAGTCTACTTCACAGAACGACAGACAAATTAAACCACAGCTTCTAGCTTTCTCTTATTTGACTCACTGGCTAACAACACAAAATACGTGCTTGTAAATAACAGATGCTGCATTAGTTATAGTCAGTGTGCTTGAGCATATGGATGATGTGGAAAATGGAGTGCCTGTCAGTTATTGTAGATAAGTGCACATGCTGTTGACGACGTCTCTTATGCTACGTCTGCAGCTGTCTTTGTCCATTTACAGGATATCAAAAACGAATCTTCTTACTCAAAACTTTAGCAAGGAAAACAGCTACATAATGTCGGACATTTCACAGGGAAGAAATACTTTTTACTTAAGGAAAGAAAAACAGGAAGAAGACTAAAAAAATAACAAATCCGTAAATTGCCCATTATGCTTCTGCCGAGAGTGGTGCTGAGATGCCAGCTTGTTTCAAGTTATTGATCCAGAATATCAAAGTTCTATTGTAGCCCTGCTTTTCTCCTGGAAAAGCTCTATATTTTTTCCCTCTCACCTGGCACTTCATTTTCACTTCATTTTAACCAACACTATGAAAATTGCTGCAATTTTGCCTTTGAGAAAGATTTGTGTTTGTGTGCATGTACAGATGCAATTTGGTTAACGGTTAGCAGGTGATTTTTTTATTCAAAAATAAGTGCCTTTTTTACATCCACATACACCACTGTTAAAAAATTTGGGATATACTCTTATGCTCACCAAGGCTGCACTGATTTGATCTATCAGAACTACAATAAAAGTATTACAATAAAAAAATACTGTTTTCTATTTTCCATATTTAAACTGTATTTGGCAAAGCTGATTAGTAATGCTCATTTAGTCTTCAGTGTCATATCATTCTTCAGAAATTATTCTAATATGCTCAAGAAACATTTCTTATTATTAGTATTGAAAACAGTTGTGCAGCTTAATATTTTTGTGGAAACTGTGACACTTTTTCAGGATTCTTTGATGAATAGAATGTTCAAAAGATTTATTTGAAATAGAAATCTTTTGTAACAATATAAATGTCTTTACTGTCACTTTTGATCAATTTAATGCCTCCT
>NW_015642811.1:1757704-1800001 GCF_001515625.1 Sinocyclocheilus rhinocerous
CAATTTAATGCCTCCTTGATGAAAAAAAAAAAAAAAAAATCAATGACCCCAAATCAGCTCTCCAGGTCTTACACATCTTGAGACTCTTATATACACTTGAGAATGAAACTGCACAGATCCTTTTTGTCTAACTCCTCTTTTGTGTCTTGTTTGGTTGAGTATAACAATGTGGGCAAGTTCTTGTCTGCCTCAGTTTTGAAGATTACCACATTGTACATTTGACTGTGAGTTGATCTGCAGGGTCTTGGATATAGTTTAATTGCGTTTTCATGCGGAGCTTGAATGAAAACACAGCAAATGTTTTCCCATTGTTAAGGCGTATGGACTTCATTGTCCAGTATCCACTGTTTGTTTTCAAGTTCAATTTCTTCTCTATTGTGAAATAGCTCGTCAAATACAAAAGAGAATGCCAGCTTCAAAAGGTTATGCTGTGGTATAGGAATCGTAGAGGTGTTCTCCATCAATAAAACTCTGTGTACGAAGCTGTTCTATAAAAGCATCTACAAAAGAAGAAGAAAAAAAAAAAAACACAACTGAATTTAAGTTCATACAACTTCAGATTCTTTAAATTAGCATACTCAAAACTTTAGCAAGGAAAACAGCTACATAAGAACTCCAGAACTAGAAAGGAAAGAGTTACAAAGCACATTTTGTGACATAAACACTACCACATAGTAACGGTTTTCTAAAACCTTTATGTTGTACCTCAAATGACAAGGGAATTTATAGTATTATAACTAATAATTAGCAAGTTCTCTTAGTTCTATTACTTAAAGTTCTGATGCACAAAAACCCCTAGTAAACACGTTTACATCATGGCACGGCCAAAAATGTTGCATATATGCTTCCTAAACAGCCTCATATTTCAACTAGTGAACAAAAATGGAATTATAACAAAAACATTTTTTTTGCCATTAAGAATGCAATATAACAACCTTATTCAATAAGATAGAACAATACAATAGACAGAATGACAGACACAGACAAACAAACAGATGATGGATGGATGGATGGATAGATAGATAGATAGATAGATAGAAACAAACAATGGAAAATGAAGTAATCAAAATAGAATAATCTAATTCTAAATTGACCAGTTTACCCGTAACTGTACTATGTGTTTTTCTGCCTATTTAGACATCATTTCTTTAACACCAGCGACAGCAGCGCCATACATCATGCAAATAGCACTCCTCACACAAATCAGGCTACGTCATTAATGGGACATTTCAGTTAGGATGCTGCCTTAAGGTTTTGGAGACAGCATATCTTGATGTGTAACATTAGTCATTAGTAACTATGTCATGTTGTTGATTACCTGAAATATGAAATCTCATTTAGCCTTTCTACAGCCATACAAGTCGAGACAGATGGAGGCTGTCTAAATTGTAGAGGTATTTTGCCCTGTGAAAATTATTATCCATTCTACACGTCAGGTATTTCTTCTAGCCGTTAAATTTGCGGGATTTCAAATGAATTCGCAAGTACAGAAAATGAAAAGCACATCCATTTTAAGAGCGAGCGTGACTGTAGATTAACATTGCGGTGGGCTATTACTCTGACCAGTAGGAATTCTCCAAAGGAATAAGCTCCACAGAGGCTCAGCAGAGTTTCCCCCTTCATCTCCGGCGCTTGTGGCGCTTGGCAGCATGCAACAATAATGAAGGCAGCACCTGCTATGAATTCATTCATAGATCATCTGCTTCCTTTATTAATGCGTAAAGACTTACTAGGCGGGCTGTGCACCTCCACATCCAACCTCTTTGATTAATGTTTCTTCTGAAAACCGCATCAGTTAGAGAAGGCGCTATCTGGTATTTGTCTTTACAAGATCGTATCGACTTTTGTGAGCCCATGCAGAAAATGAACTGTCATGTACGCAACCGGTCACAAAATGAAAGCCATTAATACCTCTGGACTAGCGTGGACAGACTCGCCATCCTCCGCCTCGAGTGTTGGGAAAATAAGCACGTCTGTCTGGCTGCTGTGATGAGGGAGTGCTGACATCCATTCAGTCACATGAGAAGAATGGCTGCAATAAGACCGACTATCAGCACTTTTCTTAGAAAAACAAATTAGAATGCGCATGAAGTGGGGAGATGATACAACAAGCTATTACAGCGTGTGTTAGAGAAGCTAATGACATTATTTTCAGCACAAGCGACACAGAGACTTCCACTCCATGCAATGACCGCCATTGATGTCTGGCTTTTGCAGGCATGTAAACTGAAGCTCGAAGCCAGATCAACATGCAAACAAAGGCCGCTAAGAAGAGCAGATGTATTGCACAACAACATTTCACTAATGATACTAAAGAATTTTATGAGTTATTAAAGTGAATTAGTTCATTTATTATATAAATTTTGGATAATGTTTAAAGCGAACGATGCAATTTTGATCCAAAGTGTTCTAGACGATAAAAATCTGCTTATATGTGGCTACAAATAGTACCCAATCTAAGATCAAATGATTTGTTCTAATGATTCACACTGGCCTCCCTGTCACGATTCGATTCGATTCATAAGCACCCCATTTGATTAGATTCTAATAGATTCTGAGTTATTTAGATATTTCAATAATGTCCATATTCTAAATAACATAAGACTGTTTAAACTATTTGTTAAAAGAATAACTGTTCAATAATTTGTTCATGAATCATTGGTCATGCAAGTTTAAGTGTACTGTAGAGACCATTTCTACATTTACCATATTTATAATCTGGAAAATGCAGCCCTGTATGTTTGTTTTAGCATGGAGAAAACTAATAGAAAACTTTTTCAGGTATATTAATAGGCTTTGTACTAATTAATGGAGTATTTTGTTTGAGATCACAGTTGAATGTGAAACTACATGAGATAGATGTACGGCCTTGAAAAAGGGAACTCTGCATTAATCTTGGTGCTACTCTAACCTTGCATCCCATTTAGATTATGGCTTAGAAATTGTAACAGCCAAACATGATGCACGCAATTTCCCTGTAAAATGACAAACTTTATGGTAATTTCAAGGCCCAACAAATCACACAGCTCTGTTGGTGCAAGGCACAGAAACATGATCCATTTTCTTTACATGAGCAGTCACTGGTTGTAAACATTCACTAAGTCATAGTTGACATTAACTGAAACATAAACTAATTTAACCTCCAGGGGGCCGACTGCAAACCTGATGCACTTCCAGTGAAGCTTCATGAAGATGAACTCTGTTCGATTAGTTCTGGCCAGGATCTCCTCTTGAGCCCTTCAGTCAGCATTTGATTTATTATTTAGCACCTTGATAAAGTTAAAGAAGTGCTAGAGAACAGAGAGAGGAATAGAAATAGATATCGTACAAGATCTTTGGGAGAAAAGCCAGTACACAGTAGACTAGGAAAGAGAGTAATACAATATGAAATAATACATAAAGTGAGATTTGTAATGAATACAGTTATCACTGTTGAATAGAGCAGCATTGTTGGGTTTCGGATGCTGGCATCCATATCAGGCTTCTTATCTAGCTGATCTATGTAGCAGGCTACCCTTGGACAGCTGACTTCCGAAGGAAGACAACGCTAGATGATCATCTTTCTTTTTCTTGGTGAAACTGCTTGTCTATCAGCTAGTCTATCACCAGCTCTGACTAGCCTGGACCAGCACGGGAAAAAAGCTGCCGATGGGGAAGACAAACCCGACAGACAGCTGCCTGAATATTTGTTGGTGTGGCCAACATTCAGAATTCAAAATGCGAATATGTTCCAAAAGGCTCAGTGCTCTGGTCTTAAGTATTACTAGAAGACTTGATTTCAGTCCATAACTCTGTTTTGGCTGCAAAATTAACCCATGTGATTGAGCTAAACAGACCTCAAACAGCCCTGTTCATTTGTGAATGTCTAAAAAAATACAATAACTTTACATGCATGAGAGACTTCTGTTCAGAGAGTAAAATCCAGCTGACATCTGCCTGAATCCCCACTATTGAATTTGACACCTTTGGTGCATGATCAATGCCAAGGATGCCCCTGGTCAATGCCCCTGCTGAAACAAACATTTTCAGACCACCCCGATAAATCATTTATTTCACTCATGAATTATAGACTATGGATGAGAGAGACAAAAACAAAATGGACTCCAAGATAAAATTCCTCCCTTAAAAAAAAAACGCTAGCCTCAGTTTCATTATTCGTAGTTAGTACTGAGAGAAGCATTGTCTGTAATAAAATGTCCAACGCCTCAAAAATTCAGACAGAATCTGATGTTTACTTTTAACTACCGAAAGCCATTAAGTATCTCAGCTGTAATTGGATTCTCAAAAGGATGCCTGCTTAGTGCTCATACCTCAAAGCCAACAGCAAATGCACATATTTCCCACCGTCATTGTATGTGTAAACTCGCTTCTTTCGTCTTCACATTGTTGTGGAACGATTTGCATAGCCCTGCAGATGCACCTGCTGTGCTTTGTCTCCGAAACGTGTGCCTGACATTCCTCGCATGCACTTATAACCACTGCGGAAGATAAGAAGCATTTCAATGGCAAGCGACAGGAAAAGAGCATCAGAAGTATACACGTTTTTAAAATGAGGTTTTTCTGCTGTGATACCTTTGGGGCTCTGGGTCCACTTAACTGCAATGTCATTAGTTAGGATTTAAATGAGGACTTTGTTGTTCCGCAGTGCCATCCATTTAGACTTTAATTACAAACAGAATGTTTGGTGGCATCAGGGAACAGAATGCCACATTGCACGCTGGATACTTATTCCGTTGTGCTAGTTGTGTGAATTTCGGTTAAAAATGAAGCTAAACAACATAATATTGATGTGGATGTAGAAGTTGAGCCTCCAGCGAGCATATCGCAGTCACACAACCCAATTATGCAAACGAATGTAAGGGATGGAGTATCAAGTAAAACTGCATAGGTTGACATTGTTTATTTATTAGTTTAGACGTTCATGAAGCATTTATTGTATCTGGAATTAAATGGATAATGCAAGCCTGCTCCTGTGAGAGCACCCGAGGGCCATTTGCAATCTTTGAGAATAGATTCTCAACTAGTGGGTTGTGACCCAAAAGGGGCCGGAGGTATTTTTTAATAGGATCTCGGACAGCAGGGAAAAGCAATGATAAATGGAAATAATAAAATGCAACTAACTATATAACAGTGTGTGGTTAGGGTAGTAAAATATATTGTTTTAAAAGGCAGGATAAAATGCTTTACATTTTTGAGGCTTTATTCAGATCATTAAAGGTTGTGTGTTTAATAAAACACAACAAAGGTGAACTTAAATTAATTTGTCCAATTTTCTATTAAGCATATGTCAGGGTAAACCTACTATGTAAACTGGGATCTAGGGAGGTCTGTGGGGAAAAATAGAAGGAAAAAAGATTTACAAAATGTATTTGTAGGATGGTCATCGCTTTGGAGCAATATTTTATCACTGTAAAAAAGTATGTGGAAAGAACATAAATCAGATAACACTTAATTTAAAATCATGCTTACAGATAATATTTTAATAGTATGTTTTGATTTCAGTACAGTAACAATATAAAAGCCAATTATTTAATTTTCATAATACCACAGTATAAATGGGTACAATTATATCATATAATATATTGTACAAACTAAAAATAGGACCTTCATATTTTATTACGAAGGTCCCATGAAAAGGGGATCATCATATTTTGGGTTCTTGGAATTAAACATTTTGGGATAAGTAAGGTTTTTTTTTTTTTTGAAGAAGAAGAAATGAATACCTTTATTAAGCAACACATTAAATTGATCAGAGTAAAGACATTTATAATGTTACAAAAGATTTCAACTAAATGCTGTTCTATCGAACTTTCTATTAATTTAAGAATCCTTAAAGAGGAAAAAAAATGTTCAAAAAATTAAATATTATATTAAGCAGCACAACCAACATTGATAATGAGATTCTTGAGCATCAAATCAGCATATTAAAATGATTTCTGAAGGATTGAAGAAGAAATGAATACCTTTATTAAGCAACACATTAAATTGATCAGAGTAAAGACATTTATAATGTTACAAAAGATTTCAACTAAATGCTGTTCTATCGAACTTTCTATTAATTTAAGAATCCTTAAAGAGGAAAAAAAATGTTCAAAAAATTAAATATTATATTAAGCAGCACAACCAACATTGATAATGAGATTCTTGAGCATCAAATCAGCATATTAAAATGATTTCTGAAGGACCATGTTACACTGAAGACATTGGCTGCTAAAAATTCAGCTTTACCATCACAGGAATAAATTACATTCTAAAATATATTAAAATATAAAATCAAGTTTTTAAATTGTAATAATATTTCACAATATTACTATTTTCACAGTATTTTGATAAAATAATGCAGCCTTGTTGAGCATGAAAAACTTTTGCACAGTAAACAATTTTGATGTTGGGCAGCCACTTGTGGTTTCCAATGTAAAACAACTACAGACACATTTTGCCACTCCCTTCCATCACCGGGCACTTCTAAAAACTTTACACATTCAATCAGACTTCCTATTACTTAGACGGTCGAAGTGCCTATCTGATCTTTCACTCAGACGGCTCGGGCATCAGCTCCTGTAGCTTAACCACAGGCACACAGAGTAATCCATCATGCAGATAGATATCAGTTTGCTCTTGTTCACCACTCTGAGCATGGAGAAACCTAACCGAAACAAACGTAGCTCTCACTTTTATGTAAATAGTCATAAGCTGGCTACTGTGCCTCTGGGTATACGAGTACAAAATTTCCACAACTCACCAAACGCAATTACCTGAGATATTGTTTGTTTGCTCATGATTACAAATGCCACCACAACACTGGCTATACATCATCAAACCAGACTAAATGGCAAGGACCGAGCGGTGTTGGAATTCAATAGCGGTCTGCAGAGTGCGGAACAGTGTTAGCCTTAGATAACGTCAGTCAAAGGCTGCTTCTGCTTTATGCAGGCAAGCTTTCTGACGCCCCTGAAATTGCAAAGAAGGATATTCAATAGGATGTGGAGCACACCATACGCTGCATGTAATGAGTGCACCAGGCCCAGTGTCCCAATGTCACCAGTAGAGCAAGCCAAACGTACCCTGGCCTCTGGAAAGAATGCATTGTGCCCCTCTGCCTTCCTCGAAAAAACCGCATGAGTTATTCAATAAAATGGGCACCTTTTCCATTTTGCAAAAGTGTTTTAAAGTACATTTCTCTGTGTTTTTAAACATAAAAATCATAAAAGCACATGCAAACATAAAAAGGAAGGTCTTTCAGTGCTGTTAAATTGCATTTTAACATATCAAAAGAAATTAATAGAAATTATTGTTGAGATATGCTGAAATTTTAATGAAGTGAAATATTTCAAAATAGCTGCTGCTCTGTTATCATTAGCATTTAAGAGTCAACAAATTGACTGTTCTATAAGTATTAAAATAAAAAAAAATGTTAAACTGCTTTTCCCCCATCGACTGTATGTGACAGGGTCGATATGTTAAGTCTTGCGCATCTCATCAAATGTGAAAAAGCAACAAATAGTAAATTAGAGCAGTACTAAAGTTGAAAACACAAATGATGTCACTTCCTCTTCTTTTTTTTCTTCCAGTAAACTATTTTGAGTCAAGTAAGTGGTGTTACTTGACTCAAGTAACTCAACGCAACTCAAAATTCAGTGACACAAATTATTCTGATTTATTTAAATTGTATTTTTTTTTTAATGTTATTGATCTGATACACATTTTTAAATGGTGTTTTAAAATGCAAAATCTAAAAATATACATAAAAATATACCATCATCAAATTTACATATGTTAAATAGAAAAAGTTTTATTAATTTTGAATTTATATATTTAAGCTAAATAGATAGATAGATTGATAGATAGATAGCTTTTTCTCAGCCCAATCTTATGAACACAAATGATATTCTCAGGGTCATACACGAAAGAGCTTCTGGATGACAGTAACTAAACATGACAAGTGAATATAGCAGTAGTTATTGACTCTAAAATGAGCATTCATTATTTCTGCATAATTAGCTGTATTTAATGACCGGTGTTTCAAATGAACAGTGAAGGAAAGCACAACAATAGTGCCTAGCAGCCTCCTGTTAACTGTGACAATCAATTTAATAACGAATGAATGTGCTGAAATGGACACAGCAACTGTGTAGCTGATTTTAATTTTCCTCCACCATGGTTTGTCTGCCAGTTCACCGACTGACCAGTATTAGCTATAGAGATTAGCCACAGATTCTCTGATTCGTGCTTTAATCAACCTCATTGTTGTGGTTGTTTTCACAGCACATGCATTTAGCATTTTCTGCACCCATATTGTTGCTGAATAGCTTCCGTACACAATTTTATTTTGTAATTCTTATTCATTTCTTGTTCTTTTTTAAAAGTGCAGAAAAATTGGAATGTTTATCCAAATGTATTGTTATTTTTCTTCATTTTCCTAATATAAGTAAATGGGTGACAGTAATAACTAGGATTTGTTTTTTCCCTGCGATTAACCACAACACATTTCTCAGAGGTTTTGGACTTTGAAGCTAAAACATGTATTATTTTATTCAGTTTCAGTTCTTTTAGCATAACATTTTAAAATGTAGTTATTTAATTTGGTCTCACTTTGAAAACTGCACTAGAGAATACCAGTGAACGTGAAATTACTAGGGCAGCCCTCTAAATTGTGACAAGATTTTGTGCTAGGCGATTAAATTATATATCAGCCATTGATTAGTACAGGGTTAAACACTCACTGATGCATGCCGGGGGATGAAAACTTTTGAACAATTGAGATGTGTAAATTTTTCTTATTTTGCCTAAATATAATATTTCCTTCATTTAGTACTGCCCTTCAGAGGCTACAGAAGATAGTTACATGTTTCCCAGAAGACAAAATAAGTTAAATTTACCCTGATCTTCAAATTCACAAAGTTTTCACCCCGGCTCTTAATTAGCGTTTGAACCTTCTATAGTTGCATATGACTCCCTTAGTTGTCCTCAGTGTGAAAAGATGGATCTCAAAATTATACAGTCATTGTTGGAAAGGATTCAAATACACAAAAATGCTGGAAAACCAAAAAATTTGAGGGACCTGAAGGATTTTTCTGAAGAACAGCAGGCAGTTTAATTGTTCAGGACAAACAAGGGACTCATGAACAACTATCACTAAACAAAAAACACAGCTGTGGATCATTCAGGTAACAACACAGTATTAAGAATCAAGAGGATGTAAACTTTTGAACGGGGCCGTTTTTATCAATTCAACTATTATTTTCTCTTGTGTACTATATGTAAGCACCTTTTATGTTAATTATCTTATTCAGGTCAGTACTAAATAAACAATAACATGCATTTTGTATGATCCCTCGTATTTTGGTAAAATAATTAACATTTTGCAGATTCTGAAAGGGGGATGTAAACTTTTGACCTCAACTGTAAATTGTTAGATTTCACTCACTAGTGTTTGAGTTAGTGGTTAAGAATAAGTTTAACATGGATATTTCTTCACTCGCCTGCACCTGAACACTGAGCGTTTGAGAGTTTCACAATCCATCTTTACAGTGAACTATTTATGGATGTGCAGTGTATTCTCTAGCACTTTATATTTTTATTAGTAGAAGTATTATTATCTTTTCAGTATTATTGTTAGCTTTTTTTTATATAGAAACACTGAATGTGGTTGCCAAGTTCTAGTTCTAATTACTAAAGTTCTATCATTAAAATTGCTCAATTTGCTGATGTTTTGTTAAAAGTGATGCTTTATATATATGAAGCCTGTGCCATTTTACAAACTGATTTGAGTTTTAACATATCTGGCAAGTAAACTGAAAAAGCCAATGTCAAATGCATTTTCAAGGTCTTTGAATAGAGGGCTGAAGGGTAAAAAATTGAATTCTGCCATCATTTACTCACCCTCATGCTTCCACAAACCCATGACTTTCTTTTTTCAGTGGACATTTTGATTCACACTGCTCTCTTCCACTCACTAAAGGTTGATGGTCACCAGGAGCTCCCATTTCTGCATGTACAGAGGACATCCACTATTAGTATGTTCATCAGTAATGACTGCAAAGGCACTTGTCATTAGCACTTCAAGCAGTTCAGAACTCGCTTTTACCTTGTATGACGCCCTCTGTACTCCACCGCAACTGCAGTCTGACTTCACTACTGTGTTAATTGGCAGACAGCGATCAGGCTGGTCGAACAGATGCCAGGTACATGCTATAAATAGATAAATAGGGCTCCTCTCTTATGATGCACTCCCAGCCACACCACCTTGCTTGCATAATGGATTTATGCTAATGCAGCTCACCATGAGGGATGTGCAGGTAGGCCGGCACGCATTCCGCTTCCTGAAGTAAAAAAAAAAAAAAAAAATCAAGACTCAAGAAGGCATTAAAGGATGCAGGTATAATCTATCACACTAGATTTGCGGATGTCGTCACAGGACTATGTGAGGAATAGGGGACATACATTCCTCCCACTTAACTTAGACTAAGATGAACTGAAGCAAATATGTCGAGCCAGCCACGGTGGGGTCCTCCTTCAAACCTCCTCTGCAGTAATGTTGTAAGAAAGTGTTTCGAAAAATTTGTGATGCAGTCAGCCATTTTTGTGTCAGCATCGTAGTTTGGTACTTGAGCTGAAGAGTGTAATTTTTTTATGTTACAGTACTTTATCTTATTCCATCTTAATATGCAGTGACAGCTTTAACTTACCCTTTTGTAGGTTAATATTCTCAAAATAAAGTGTGTGACATGATGTGTGGCCAAGTATGGTGTCCCATACTCGGAATTTGTGCTCTGCATTTAACCCATCCAAGTGCACACACACACCGTGAACACACACCCGGAGTAGTGGGCAGCCAATGCTGCGGCACACAGGGAGCATTTGGGGGTTTGGTGCCTTGCTCAAGTCCTCGGGTTACAAGTCCGACTCTCTATCCATTAGGCCACGACTACCCTAGTGTAAATACTGACACAGTGTGGCTTTCTTTCTACAACTTTGAGAGATCTCTCCACTTGGATATAAGGACTCAGAGTCTATCAGTGTTCATTTGAAGAAAGTACATATGTACATATACATATATATTATGTATGTATGGAATGGTGAATAAATAATGAAAGAATTTAGTATCTCTTTAAAACTGTTTTCCGTATTTGAAAAAAAAATTGAAATAAACCTAAAAAATGTAAAATGAAAATTTGAAATCTTGAAGTTGAAGCACTAAAATTTCTAAAAGTGAAATAAAAATAAAGCTAAAAAGAGAGATATATTTAAAAAATAATAATATAAAATATAATGTAATATAAGCACATTACAATGTTACTAAAAATATTAAAATAAAAACTGAAAATATAAAATAAAAGCTAATTAAAAGTATTATATATATATGTAAATAATACTAAATTAACAGGGCTGTTTGTTTGTCAATTGGCAGAGAGAGAACAGTTAGTATTTTTGCAATTATTAGTAGAAATATATGTATTTCTTTGATAATGTCTTTCATTTAATGTTAAGACTTCAATATACTACATATCCACATAAAATTGATTATTCAGAAATCAATCATAACCATGAGCACATTACCATATTGATGTGTATTCAGTATTCAGCAGCTTGGACAATTCTGCAAACTATGCTTACATATATAGATATCTTTATGGTACAGCAAAAACAATCTGTTTAATTCTGTTTAAATGAGAGAAAGAGAGAATGTGTACAATTTAAATTATGCAACTAAATTACTACTTTTTCTGATGCAAGAAGACTTTAAGGACAGAATTTAATTCAATATAAAAATTTAAAAGATGTAGTTGAGTATGAAAACTGACAGTTAACAGGTTTTACAAGGCTCACTAAATAATGTGCTAATTCAAGATTCACTGATTCACATCAAGACATGTTTTACAGCATTTATTCTTCTCTCACCTAATGTGTTTTATAGCGTTTTTTTTACCAGAGTACGAATCATACCGATCGAGGACAGAAAACAGGACAGGGCTGCTTCTCTCAGTCATCACTGGTGCTCACTTGACTGTCTGTCTGTCTGTCAGATTTGACCTCTGTCTTCTAAGACCAACCTGTCTGACATCTCTCTCAGCAGATGCCTGAACAGAACAGGAGTATCATGTCAGATTTAGCTATGACAGTTGTCTTGTAGAGCAACTGTTTGTGTTACATTCGGCTCCTGTGGCATAGTATGTGGTCTTGTGTGAGATTCATGCTATGTGTGACTGTAGGTGAAGTTCACAGTGTGAAAGACACAGCAGGCCTAGTTTGTCAACCTCCTATGGTGACAGGTGTATGAATGACCACAGGGATATTGTGTAAGAGAGAGAAAAAAAATTAAGTTACACACAAACAAACAGTGAACAAAACTGTGTGCTGTTGCCACATCAACCAGGATAACTTAGTCTCTCCTCCACTAATCGTTACCAACAGGATACGCAAGCAGGTTCCAGGGCCTAATTGGAAAGATTTGGCTTTGTTAAACCTAGAAAACAGAATAATATTAATACATTTTAAGAAAAGCTTTTAACAGTCAGTAAGATCACATTTCTAGTTTGTGTCAAAAGGGAGCCTGCACCTTACTGATAAAGTACAAAAAAGGAAGATCCAAACAGAAAGATTTAAATATGACATCTTTTATTAAAGGCTTGACTTTTAGTGGATTTTAAAGGCCATTAATTCTCTCTGTTAAAACCGTTTCAGGTTAAATTTGGAGGGAGAGTCTTGATTCCTGACTGTTTTGAGAACTGTAAGAATGACTCCAGAGTTTACTTACAATCTTTAACATAACATTATTAGACTGAAGGAGTCTCTGGGGTTTGATAAGCATTGTCAAGACTCAGCAGTGTTACATTAACAGGGCTAAAACAGATTTTCCACTTTCATTAATATAAATCAAATAAAGGCAAACATTATCACACTCGGACAAAAATACAATTTGAGAGACTAATATTTTGCAGGCAGACAGATACTGTGTTTATCATTATTTCATTCCAGCACAACAATTAATGTTTAATCATTGCTGTCATTTTAAAAAATGCATTCTCATTTATTGGATATTTTTAAAAGCCGTACACTTTAATTAAAATATACATGTATTTTTGCAGCACAGAAAATAAGTTCATTGAACAACGATTAAAGAATGAACATATGCAGTACATATAACATATACAGTTTCCATTTTTTTGTGAGTGAGATTAATGCTGCCCATACACTACACATGTTTTTGAAAGCTGTCCGATTGCTGTTTTGGGTATCATGAAGTGATAGAGCTAAACTCTGCAGGAAAGTGGATCTCACAAGATTTCAGGATCCCTGCCATACACATTTTACACTTCAAGATTCTGAGTCACAGACAGGTTCAATTCAAGTTTAATTCAATTCAAGTTTATTTGTATAGCACTTTTCATGATACAAATCGTTGCAAAGCAGCTTTACAGAAAATTAAGTTTCTACAATATATTTAGTAGTAGCTTATCAGTGGTGACTGTCAGTTACTGTACATTACGGAAAAATCAATTAGGCAAATCGTTCATGCTCGTGCTCATGCTCATTTATCAAAGATGCAATCTGAGAGAAGTGCTGATGTATTGCTGATGCTGAGAAATATTTAACAGGCTAAATATATGTATTTACACAGACCTGTCTTCTCTCAGATTGCGTCTTTGATAAATGAGCATGAGCACGAGCATGAACAATTTGCCTCAGATTTTTGACTTTTGTCTGCAACCTCCAGAAAACAGTCATGTAGTGTATACCTGGCATAAGTTGAAAGACAAAAAACATTTTTTTGCCATTAACTGTAATAATCTAGTGAGATTTTTGTTTGCACAAGGAGTCTGACAACAGCCAGTGCTCCACACAGAGATCTGATCTCATCATCATCCAGTCTGTCTGGAATGACATGAAGAAACAGAACAAACTGAGACAGACTCAATCCAGAAGAACTGTGGCAATGTCTTTAAGATGCTTTAAGAAACCTACCAGCAAAGCTACAGTACTGTTAAAAGTTTTAGGCACTTGTGTAAAAATGGTGTAAAATGAGGATGCTGTGAAAAATAATGTGTAAATAAATAGATTTCTTTATCAATTAACTACTATTGACTAAATTAAATGAACATTTGGTGTAACCATCCTTTGGTTCGTTTAAATCATCATCCGTTTAAAGCAGCTTTTGCCCTAGGTGCACTTGTGCATAGTTTTTCAGGTTGCTTTGCAGGGAGGTCTCTTGAAGCATCTTGGAGACGTTGCCACAGTTCTTCTGGATTTAGTCTGTCTCTTTGTTCTGTTTCTTCATGTCATTCCAGACAGACTGGATGATGATGAGATCAGATCTCTGTGTGGAGCACTGACTCCTTGTGCAAACAAAAATCTCACTGGATTATTACAATTAATGGCAAAATGAATGTTTGGAAATGTAAACTGATATTTCCTACTGACACACTACAGCAAAAGATAGAAATAACTGACTTAAAACAATTTTTTAGCTGGTGAAAATACTAGTGTTCTAATAATTTTGGACACCACTGTAAACTGCAGGGTTAAAGATGAAGAAGAAGAAATGGAAAGTGACAATAAGGCCTTACCCTGAGCATGTTAGAGTTTCATCTATCTGAAAATGTCAACTGAATCAAGTAAAGGGTAAATAAAGAAACTACCTGCCTAAAATCACAGTAAAAGAAATGGAGATCGACAACAGGGCCTCACCCTGAGCATGTTAATGTTCAATGCTGGCAGCCAGGAAGTAGAGGGAGGACATTAGCACTGTGGTAATGTCTGCTCCTCCAGAGCCTTGAATAATGCCTGATGCTGCAGGAAGGGCCAGCCAGGATTACCTGCTGCCGCTGACACACTGCCCTTGTAGCTGCCGAGTTGCAATTGGGCTGGAAAATGGCTCATCTCACACCCTGCCATCCAATTTCCTCTCGCAATGATAGAGAGGTGTACTCGCCTTATCCACTGCCCTTCAGATGCTCTTCTGCATGTGCAAGCTGACTGGCACATTTGAACACACTCTAGTGCACGCTAGTCCTCTCGGATGTGGAGAATCACGTTTGCAAGGTCTGTGAATGTTGACATAAATCCGTTGCGAGCCGGTCTGCTCTTCTGATAGAGTGCAAACACACAGTGTATCCTTGAGAATCTCCTGATTTGACCTCAGAGTTGATGCAATTTCCAATGGCATCAATTCGATAAAAATATCCAGTGATCCACAGTCTTCCAGGGACTGTCATGGTGAATGCTATCAAGGCTCGTTGGAAATCATTGAAATTTACAGCGTCTATCATCTTAGCTGCTCTGGGCATTGCCCTGTGATTGATCTTGAGTGCAAAGAACTGGGCTACGCAGCTTCGAACCTGGAAAGCAGCCTGCTCCTCTCTGATGTCCTCACTGATTGCTGATGATACTCGTTGCATGATTATTATGCAGAATATGTTTGTGGAGGGATAGTACAGTTGGTAACACTTTACTTGAAGGGGTGATAAGACTGACATGACACCTTCATAATCATGACATGACACATGTCATGAATATGAAGGAGGTTTTATGCATGTTTATGACAACTGTCATTAAGTGTCATTCGCTCAGTTATGTCATTTTTAATGCAAATATGACATTATTTGACCTAACCCTAACCTAACCCTACCCCTACCCTTACCCCTAACCATAGCCCATAACAAAGACATCTCAAACAATGTCATCTTTGCATTAAAAATTACATAACTGAGCGAATGACACTTAATGACAGTTGTCATAAACATGCATAAAAAACCTTCATATTCATGACATGTGTCATGTCATGATTATGTAGGTGTCATGTCAGTCTTATGCACACCCCTTCAAGTAAAGTGTAACCGTACAGTTAATGCAGCAGAAAGAGTCACTTCTTTTGGGTCAAATCAAGATTTTCATAAAGATTAGCGGAAGAATGACGTCTGAGATTTGAAATATTCACTGTCAAAGCCTTCAGAATTGGTGTCTTTCCTGATTTTGTGGTTTGTACACATTTACAGGCTCTTCTGTGGTTGGAGGCTCTGAGATAATGAGCATTTCAGAAGGATTTTTTTTTTCTGTCTGCTGGTAAAATGTGAGGAGGAGCATCTTTTCAAGCACGTCCTCAAGAGTGTTCTGGATCACAGTGCTATCAGAGGCTGTTTTATTTGTCTTCTTGTTTGTCTCGTAGCCTTTATGTCTTGTTTTGTGTGTCAGGACACCTTTGGCTTTGCAGTCTGATGACAGAAGTAATGATTGCACACCTATCATCTCCTCTTCAAGCTGTCATCCCACAATGAGCATTGCTACAATGTCAATCAAGTGACTGATTTGGTTTATTTTGAGAATCTTGAAAATACCAGGGGTATAAACATTTTTAAGGATTAAAAATATGCAGTTGAAATAACATTAAATATGATATTAGTAAAAAGTTTAGTCTGTTACTCAGAGAAAATCTTCTCAGTTGTGAACTGCGCTGAGTTACTACAAATTTTGACAATTCTGAATACGATCATCTCTCTGAATCCATGTAATGCAAATGGATGTATCTTTCAAAGCTGACGCTTAAAAACCAAGCAAAACTGCCATGATGGTAATGCATGTGATCCCAGTTGATGAATCAATGTCTTTTAAAGCAAAACTATAGGTGTGTGTAAGAAAAATATTAATATTCGAAAGAGAGAAAGAAAGTCATAAACATCTGGGACAATAGGAAAATTTGTATTTATTTGGGTGGAATATTCACAACTACATAGGCACTGAACTACACTTTTTATGGTGAGTCAAGAGCTTGGCAGACAGTGCGTGTAGAAAAGTTGTGCAAAGATTATTCAAAATCACCCCCTTTGTGTTCCTCGGATAAAAAGACAACAACATACAGGTTTGGAATGACATGAAGGTAAGTAAATAATGGCATCATTATTATTTCTGGGTGAACTATCCCTTTAATGATTGAGCAACACATTGCTTGCCAAGATCTCATTGTAATTCATGTGTGACAGTCTACATTGCCAAAGCAGATACTATCTAATGCTTTTGACAAATTCTCATCACATTGATTCATTTTAAAGCATTTTCACTCTCATGTTATGATTGCCTCAGGAATCATGACAAAAGATTTAGTGCTGGTCATTAGTAACTTCTGGTGCAAAATCACCATGTATTCCTTAGCTGTTGCTTGATAGAATCAGTATAATTAGTCCATCTCACCGTTTAGTCAATCAAAAAAAGAAAAAAAAAAGTTCTGACTAATCTCCATTTTGACCTCTATTTACAGATCTACAAGCAGTATAGAAATTTAAAGACTAGGACTTGGTCAACTTGCAGTTTGGCATCGTCTCTACTTCATACCTTCTACCGTCCTCCTTTCTCCCTTTCTCTCTTCCTGTCTCTGTCTCTCACAGCAGTCTGTCTCATTCTTCCGGGGAAACTGAGGCATGTGAGACCATGTGGTGCTGCAGCATCAAAGACAAAGCTGTCAAAAGACTGGGAAAGGAAAGCAGGAAGTAAAGGAAGATAGAGAAAATGGCTGGGGGCTACTTTTGGCAATGGGATGGGAGTATAAACTAGATGTTAAAAAAGACCTTCATAAATTGACAGTAAGACAAAATAAATCTGTCAGACTGGTAATTCAGCAAACACATGCATACAAAATAACACTATTTTTAATGCTCTGATTAACAGGATTAGATGAACGAGCTTCTCCCAAACCTTCATTTAGACCTCTATCTGATGAAAGACCTCCGGTAATTCAGCCTGTTTGCTTAGACATCTGGTTGAGCATCTGCCAAGAATGTGATTTATTATCCAAAATGGTCCTGCCCGCAGGTTACTTTAAAGCTACTTGGTTGATATAGTGTATATTCAGGCTGAGTGTCCTTTAATGGGAGTCAGAGGAACTCTTCTAACTCGCATTCGAGCCAAACAGGTGATCTGGGGGACATTCTAGTGTCTGACGTCTCGTCGTTAACTTTCCCTACGGAAATAAAAAAATATTTAAAATTGTAATACCATTTCTGCTATTATATGGTTCAGCAGACCAAAAGTAAGAGCTGCAAGCCCCTATGGTGTTCAATTGTAGTTTGTGTGAAATCATATTACAAGCACATTTGCTTTGTATTCTCAGCATTCCCTCCCTAGTCTATCACAATTCCATCATGCACTTTACACACTCCTGTGACATATTGCTGTACTGACGCTGAGCTAATACACTCCTCATCCTTTTATCCTACCACTTACAGATTGTACGCCTTCATAGCATAGAGCTGATAATCTACTGCCTGCAGCAAAACAGAATATTTTTTATTGAAAGATTGTAGGATTACTCGCATCGGCTTTGCGTTCACACTCCTGGTGGTGGCAGTGTTGCCTTGTGCAGCTTGTCGCATCCATGTGTGGCTTTGTGGAGGTTTTGACAGGTCACTGCTCTCTCCAGATGCCCTTTATTTAAAATGCAGCAAAGGGGCAGGGAATGCGTGGGCTTGTTGTATGACAGAGTCTGAGTGCAGCCGTAGTTCAACACACACATTCTCAGACAAATAGACACGCGCACAGACTGTCAGCGGTGCGGGGGGTCAAAGAGCTATTCACTTGTGCACCTATTATACATCTCTCTCTATACTCAAGGTGTACCGGTGAAAGGGAGAGTGGAGGGGGGTGAGACAGAGTTCAGGCTCGGTGTTTGTCATGTCTTTTGCTCAAGAAGCATTTTCAGGACTAGATATGGTTAGAGACTTTCAGGAAGCTCAAAGATCGAGCAACTCTAGAAGTCCAGGGAAGCGAAAAGCAGTGGGGATCCAACAAGAATGGGCATGAAATGCTTACTGAAATATCTCCTTTCAGATCTATTGCCTTGTCATCATATTTACCCCTTATTATGGTGGTATGAGAAGGTTATATCATGGAACTATGATAAATACCATAGTACTACACACTATATTCACATAGAATCGTATTTAGATGGCAGTACTTTAAAGAACACCATGGTAATACAAAATGTATTATGGCTATACTGTGGTACAGTGATGGAACTCTAATGTATTTCCAAGAATACCACAGCACATTTCAAAATAACATGTTAGCACCAAAAAAAAAGCTTGTACCACCATAGTATTTTCAAGTGATAATACTTTTCCAATAAACATGGAATTTACTCGGCAATGTACTTTTGCACTTTCTGTTAGTGTTAGTCATATTAAATATGTTTTTTGATTATACAAATGTCACGCTACGTGCTGGAATGAGGACAAAAGCGCACGATGAAGAAGGTTATCTTACAATTCTTTAATATAAATCCACCGGTAATGACAAAGGAGGCATCCAGACACGAATGGTAACCACATGCAATAACTGACAACTCAGAGAAATAAAGGAAGGGAATTTATACAAACGGAAGAGGAACTAATGACTAATTAACAAGACACAAGTGAAAGGAGGTTAACTAATAAAGACACAATGAGGACAGGAACAGGAACGACCAAATATGGGCACATGAGGGAGAAAACAAAACCAGTCGTCCAATACTGTGACAACAAAAAAGTTACATCACTTGGTCCCATTTTGTTAGACACTAACATTGTATTGCATAATTTTACAACAGAACAAAGAAAAATGAACAAAAACTAAATTGCTCTCTTTTTTGATGTTATTATTAAAATACTGAGCATATCTGTTCCTTCCTATTTCTATGATTAATTAACCATGCAACAATATAACAATACTAAGTCAAAGCAAGCAGAATGCAATTCTAATATCACACCTTGACCTAAAGTTTTGCCTATGCAGTATCCCTTCAGCAAGAGTGCTAAAAACAATACGATTGGGGTTAACACTTAACTGTTCAGTAAACATATAGTTAACACACACTATATAGGCCTAACTTACATTTGATATTCCCAGGTAATTTGTTAGTTTTTTTCTTCAGTGAAACTAGTTTCAAAAGAAACTGATAGAAATTCAGCGTTGCGTCTTTTAACAACTTCACAGTGGTGTTTCCTTCGAGAATGAATCAGCGTTGAACGAATCCTTTGAGTGAGTGATTCAATGACTCGCTTGAAAGTCACTTGTTTCATTCTTGCATGAACCAGCTTTTTTGAACGTTTGAATGAATGATTTAATGACTCATACTTCGTATTAACATTTGTCGTTTGTGCTAAGCCAATGAAAATAGTTATGCCAAAGAAGAACCCCTTCTCTCAGCAGCAAACAGTAGTATTTGGTTAAAGGGGTCATATGATGCGATTTCAATTTTTCCTTTCTCTTTGGAATGTTACAAGCTCTTGGTGCATAAAGAAGATCTGTAAAGTTGCAAAGACTAAAGTCTCAAATCCAAAGAGATATTCTTTATAAAAGTTAAGACTTGTCCATGCCCTCCTAAAACGCCTCGTTTACCGCCCAAATGTTCACATAAAGAAAGAAGGCGTAACTTTTATTCTCGCTGTAGTGTTGTTGCGCCGCCATGTTGTGGATATGCTGTGTGTTTCATTGTGAAAGCGAAACTACTTTCTTTGGCCTTCCAAAAGAGGACGATATCCGCTTTGTCATGCCTAGAGCTGATCCGTTCTGGTCGCTGAGGAAATACATATACAATACGGCTTTCACCGTGGACGAAGCAGAGTCCAGCCCGGGGTCGTCACATGTGGTTGCCGCAAGCATCAAAATATGGTAAGGGACATAACATTTCCGTCACACGCTTGAGGAATTCGGCCAATCACAACGCACTGGATAGCTGGCCAATCACAGCACACCTCGCTTTTCAGACCGATGAGCTTTGTAAAAATCGACGCGTTTCAGAAAGGCGGGGCATAGAGGAGAAACAATAATGTACAGTATGTGGAAAATAATGTGTTTTTTAACCTTAAACCGCATAAACACATTTCATTACACCAAATACACAAAATAATGTTCTTTTTAGCAACATCATATGACCCCTTTAAAGGTATGAGTCAGTGACAAACAATGAAGAAACAAAAAAATGAAGAAAATAGTTTAAAAATGTGCCATGTTTGCAAAAAAAAATTTGTTCTTCATATTTATGTTTGTTTTATTTTATTTTGAAAAAGCATACCACTTTCAGGAAAGGTTTAAATGTAATGAATATAAAAATATCATGCGGTGCAACTATCAAACAGAAAGTGATGTCATGTTGTCTATACACCTTGAATACGTTGTATTAAGTGTACACATATTAATCATGTTTTAAAAAAAATATTTAAAACATATTCTACAATACTTTGTCGAGGTAAAATATTGTAGAAAGTAAAATATCATACATTTTTAATTAATAATTATCTTCGTAATATTTTCGTCGTAGAACATGACATTACGTAGAAACCTGAACTAATCTACGCATGTCATAATGATAAATGAAGACGTCACTTCCTGTTTTATGTTCTTTTCACTACTGTACTGTATGCTCAAGCAATCTATATGTGATGTCACTGTAATGGACACCTGTTTGTAATTTAACAGCTGTTTTTTTCTTACCAGGGATTTTTGATCAAAAGCATTTGGATCTATTGAGATGCCACTGCCCCGCCTGGACTCGGTCAAACCAAACACCGACTCGGGGCCGAGCGAGCTCTTCGGAGTGGGCATGGGGGTGGCAGCAGTGCGCATGATGATTGGAGGGGGCAAAGTGCCTCGAGGATCCACATGCCCATTGGAATACTTCAACTTAGTGCTGTGGATCGCCGGATTGGCTTTCACCGTGGACGAAGCGGAGTCTAGCCTGGGGTCGTCACATGTGGTTGCCGCAAGACCGCCGGACGCTCCTTCGTCGAATCCGCCGGCCGCCGGCCGCCGCTCACTCAAGGCCGCTGTGTGTGACGCTGTGTTTCGTTGTGAAACTACTTTGTTTGGTCTTCCAAAAGAGGACGATATCTGCTTCGTCATGCCTGGAGCTGATCCGTGCTGGTCGCTGAGGAAATACTTCACTCTAGCCCGCCGGCCGCCCGTCACTCTAGCCCGCCGGCCGCCCCTCACTCAAGCCCGCCGGCCTCCGCTCACTCTAGCCTGCCTGCCTCCGCTCACTCTAGCCCGCCGGCCGCCCCTCACTCTAGCCCGCCGGCCGCCCCTCACTCTAGCCCACCGGCCTCCGCTCACTCTTGCCCACCGGCCTCCGTTATTATAATCCGTAATTATGTCCCCACTGGATGGGTTTTAATGTTTTTGTCTCGTCGGTCCAGCCTGACAGGGCATCACAATATGTGAGGGGCGTAACATTTCCGTCACATGCTTGAGGTATTCGGCCAATCACAACGCGCTGGATAGCTGGCCAATCAGAGCACACCTCGCTTTTTCAGACCGATGAGCTTTGTAAAAATCGACGCGTTTCAGAAAGGCGGGGCATAGAGGAGAAACAATAATGTATATTATGTGGAAAATAATGTGTTTTTTGAACCTTAAACCGCATAAACACATTGCATTACACCAAATACACAAAATAATGTTATTTTTAGCAACATCACATGACCCCTTTAAAGGAAATAGTTGGTTGAACTGTTCTATCCATAAAGGCAAAATTCATTCGTTTGTTGCGGAATGAAGCATTGCTTTTGAAAGAACCAGTTTAGAACTCATACAGACAGTCACTTGCCGCCACCTACTGGCGTAACGATTTAACTTTTTTTTTTTTCAATTCCATTCAAGTTTATTTGTATGGCTCTTTTCCCGATACAAATCGTTGCAAAGCAGCTTTACAGAAAATTAAAAGTTTAACCTGTATGCATGTTTAAATCTATAAAAAGATTAAATCTTAAACCATGTGTTAAATTAGGCTGTATGCATAGAGAAATTACGCAAAGTCAAGTGCAATTCTTCTGAACACAGGATTCTGACGAATGAAATGCATGCATCAAAACTGACATCACTTTGTGAAACCGGCAACACAGTACGAATGTTCTGCTCACCCATGTCTTGATTATAGAGGCAAGTGAAGTACATGAAATGTAGAAATTGCTTGTGAAACTACCACCTGCCTGTGCGATTTACTGCCTGCCAGGACTTCTAACAAAATCTCAATTCAACTGGGCAATAAATTGAGTTCGAAGCCATCACAGGTCCCGTCAGATAACCATTAAGGAGTTAAATGAATCCCAGTCTCCGTCTATGCTAATCGTCACACGGATCTATCTCATTAACAGGTGTAGAATATTATTCCGACATCTATAGAGAATCATCTACCCACAATTCCAGCTATGATCCTCTGCCTCTTCCCTGTTGTGTAACATTTCTGCAAGTGATTATACTGAGCGGGCCCCCTTCAGTTTCCACATCTTGCATTTAAGCGTCTGACTACTGTTCCATATCAACCTCTGCAGCCCAAATCAGCCTCTCTAAACACAGGCAGCCTCTCTCTCCTCTCCTGGTGGTCGGATCAGCACGCTCCCTAAAACCTAATCCCTGTTGTGCTTGACAGAAATGCCAGCCTCAAATAGAGTTTTGCCTCCGAAAGCGCCCCTGCAAAGCCCAAACATGGCTTTTATTTAGCCTTACAATTCCGACCAATCGTCCCCCTCTGAGCTGAATGGAGAGGGACAGGCTGACAGAAAGACTGAATGCAGGGCTCATGGAAACATGGAGATTAGGGCTTGTTCTCTTTAAACTGAAATTTGTAATGTGCTACGCTTAGTTTGAATAGTCACACTGGCTGAACACAGTCCTGAGAGCCGATCAATCAAGCGTTTTTTCTTATTCCCACTGTGTCGGTAATCAGAAGAGAAGGTGAGAAATAAGTGAGGTATAAATTAGAAAAAGACACTACAGGAAATGCAGGGTAGTGGGAAAGCTCATGATATTTTAGTCTGATCCCAGCTGTGCTTATGCTGGTGGTAGGTGGAGTGCTGGGAACTATCATCAAATGCTAAATTGCTCAATCTCATTCAAAGTGAGGTACATCAACACACAAGACGAACACTTATATATCGGTGACTCTCTCATGTTGAGATCAAATAATGAGCAAAATACTACTAATACTACTGCTAATAATTATAATTTGTATTTATATAGTGCCTGAATAAAAGTGAATAAAATACACTCATACACATATAAATAAGCATTTAACATATAAAGTTAACATATAAAAAATAAAGGAAAAAAAGGATATAAATAAATAAATAAAATAAATAAAAAGTTGTTTTAAAAATATTAAGTCTTAAAATCGTTTCAGTTATATTGCGTATAGAAAATAAAGCTAATTGCCAATTTTTATCTCACAATTCTGATCATATCTGAGTAGATCTGATAGATCTACTCAGTTATAGAATTCTGAGTAAAAAAAAAAAATCAGAATTGTCAGATAAAAAGTTGCAATTACATTATTTAATGTTATTTGTTTTTATTCTGTGCCTGAAATAAGGTTCCATTTGTATGACATCCACTACACAGGACAAATCTTAAAACATTCAGGGTGTGATGATCTTTGACCCTTACCCATATTATCATCTATTGGGAATTTTTGTAGTCTAGTAGGTGACCAGGTACCATCTTCATGAATGATTTGATGTCTCACTCAATCAGCCAATTTCTTCAACACTGATTCTTTCAAGAATGAAGCACTCCACTATCTACAGTGTATGAGTGAATCATTGAATCATTCATTCAACCAAACTGTTCAAAAATACTATTTTTTTTTTTACAACGAAACACGTGACTGTCTTCATGAGTCAATCACTGAGTTATTCATTCAACTGATTTGTGTTTATGAGTGAATCATTGAATTAAATGTGGCTATATGTAGCTAAAGAAAAAGAAGAACCATTTGCTCAACCGATTCATTGATAAACATTCACTCAGGAACCAGTAAATGGGAATTATTGTGTCTAACATGATTGCTCAATATTTTTTTATTTAACTGATTTCCTGTAACATTGTGCCTACATCTGTGATGAACAACGGCACTCTTGATTTAATATCCACATCATATCTAAACATATAAAAATGAAGTAGTGCACATTTAAATAACTGTAGTATTTAGTTCATTGGTTTATATTCTTATACATAGACAACTTGTCTGTTTAGCTGTTAGTTTGTCAATATTTACAGTTGCGATTGGAGTGCCAAGCTTAAAATAGTGAAATTGACTTAGCATATCAAAATTTTCAGACTACTGAAAAGGAAAACCATTTTAATTGGTGTGGGAGGCTCCAGTTATATTTAAAACACAAACAAACAGCTGCGACTCTTTGCTGTTTATGGTCTCAGTTTATAATCACCTCCAGGGTGACAATGAATCAAACAGACAAAAGTACTGTTTCATCAAATTGAAAGTAAATTTATAGATCCACACTAGTTTTATTGCTATTCAGAGGACTATTGGAATTAGAGCTCTTCTGGCATAATCATAATAATTTTTGTGTAATAATAACTCTGATTTCAAGAAATAATGCGTTAAACATATTTAAAGATGCATACCAATGATACCAAAACACTAAAATAAATCTGAGTGCGCTACATTAAGTCCTGACAGGATTTTCACAACTCCATCTGTGCTACTAAGGCAGTTGCATCCGAAAGCTGCTGTAACTCATTTCTAATTGCAGAGTTTTGATGGATCCAGAAGACGCTCTGTCGTGAACGCTGCTCTCACCTTCAGCCATGCATCTCTCGTCACCTCGTCACCTCCCAGCATCCTCAGATTCATTTATTGCACTATATTAACACAGAGCTTGCTTAATTATTTAGTGACTTAGATCTCCAGAGAGTTGCTTGAAACTGTTCTTGAATTGTATTATGCATAGCCTGCTCTCCTTAAAGCAGCCTTCATGAGCTTTTATAGTCACCATTTCAGAGGGACGCCCGCAGACAAGGTGTCTGAAATACAAAACCAGAGTCTACTGAAGGATAGCGGTTTATAGTGCAGTCACGGAGCCCACATTTCGGTGAAGTGTGATTATATGATAATTTGATGTTTGCTTCTTACCTTTCCTCTCCATCACTCTTACACTGTCTCCATCCGACTCAGCTAGATCCCTATGAACAGACATAACCTTCTGACAAAACACACATTCAATAAATTATCTCGGGAAACAGGCAATATACTTTTGATTGTACGTTTCATGCAGTCACAAACTTACTTTACAAAGGACCAATAAAGAGAGAAAGCAAGGAAATGAAATAGACTTAGGAACAGTTGTTGTCACATTGGATATTTTATTGTTTTTGCGAAGTCGGTTATTGAGACTTGCTCAGCAGGAGTGTGTCCCGGGGGCTTTACCTTCCAGCGGCACTGCCATCCATTCTCAAATAGCCTAACCAATCACACGACTATCACACACGCCAGCTACACAAAATCCACGGTGTTACTGAATTCCCCTGTGAGACAATTATGATTATCTGCCTGGACACAGTCGAAACGATACAGCAATAAAATCTTTAAAGGCATTTTTCACCTAAAGAATTAAATTGTCGTTATTTAAAAATGCTGTTCCAAATGTGTATGCTGTATGCTTTTGTATATGTGTAAGTTTTTTTTTTTCATGGTCACAGCATCAACTCCAAAAAGGACAAAAAACAAACAAAAAAATTAAAACAAAACAAAAAAACAACCACCATAAAAGTAGGCAATATGACTCATGCACTATATTCTACCTGGAATAAAGTCAAGTCAAGAACAAGTCAAATGGGAGTCTTTATTCAACTCAATTTTTATCAAAACTAACAACTTTCTTTCTTTCTTTTGAAAATATGAAGGTCACATTACAACTGTCTTGGAAACATGCTGTCATTTTTTGATACTTAAAAAAAAGCCTTTTATGTATAGATTTTTGTTTTGCTTTGTCCCAGACCCAGACTTTGCATGTTAAAATATGAAAATCTATCATAAAAATATGAATTATTTAAATAAAAAATAATGTACAAAGAAAGACTGAAATATGCAAAAAACACTTCAATATCTGAATGATAGTAAAGTTAAATGAAACACACACACACACACACACACATGAACTGTTCTATCCATAAAGGCAAAATTCATTCGTTTGTTGCGGAATGAAGCATTGCTTTTGAAAGAACCAGTTTAGAACTCATACAGACAGTCACTTGCCGCCACCTACTGGCGTAACGATTTAACTTTTTTTTTTTTCAATTCCATTCAAGTTTATTTGTATGGCTCTTTTCCCGATACAAATCGTTGCAAAGCAGCTTTACAGAAAATTAAAAGTTTAACCTGTATGCATGTTTAAATCTATAAAAAGATTAAATCTTAAACCATGTGTTAAATTAGGCTGTATGCATAGAGAAATTACGCAAAGTCAAGTGCAATTCTTCTGAACACAGGATTCTGACGAATGAAATGCATGCATCAAAACTGACATCACTTTGTGAAACCGGCAACACAGTACGAATGTTCTGCTCACCCATGTCTTGATTATAGAGGCAAGTGAAGTACATGAAATGTAGAAATTGCTTGTGAAACTACCACCTGCCTGTGCGATTTACTGCCTGCCAGGACTTCTAACAAAATCTCAATTCAACTGGGCAATAAATTGAGTTCGAAGCCATCACAGGTCCCGTCAGATAACCATTAAGGAGTTAAATGAATCCCAGTCTCCGTCTATGCTAATCGTCACACGGATCTATCTCATTAACAGGTGTAGAATATTATTCCGACATCTATAGAGAATCATCTACCCACAATTCCAGCTATGATCCTCTGCCTCTTCCCTGTTGTGTAACATTTCTGCAAGTGATTATACTGAGCGGGCCCCCTTCAGTTTCCACATCTTGCATTTAAGCGTCTGACTACTGTTCCATATCAACCTCTGCAGCCCAAATCAGCCTCTCTAAACACAGGCAGCCTCTCTCTCCTCTCCTGGTGGTCGGATCAGCACGCTCCCTAAAACCTAATCCCTGTTGTGCTTGACAGAAATGCCAGCCTCAAATAGAGTTTTGCCTCCGAAAGCGCCCCTGCAAAGCCCAAACATGGCTTTTATTTAGCCTTACAATTCCGACCAATCGTCCCCCTCTGAGCTGAATGGAGAGGGACAGGCTGACAGAAAGACTGAATGCAGGGCTCATGGAAACATGGAGATTAGGGCTTGTTCTCTTTAAACTGAAATTTGTAATGTGCTACGCTTAGTTTGAATAGTCACACTGGCTGAACACAGTCCTGAGAGCCGATCAATCAAGCGTTTTTTCTTATTCCCACTGTGTCGGTAATCAGAAGAGAAGGTGAGAAATAAGTGAGGTATAAATTAGAAAAAGACACTACAGGAAATGCAGGGTAGTGGGAAAGCTCATGATATTTTAGTCTGATCCCAGCTGTGCTTATGCTGGTGGTAGGTGGAGTGCTGGGAACTATCATCAAATGCTAAATTGCTCAATCTCATTCAAAGTGAGGTACATCAACACACAAGACGAACACTTATATATCGGTGACTCTCTCATGTTGAGATCAAATAATGAGCAAAATACTACTAATACTACTGCTAATAATTATAATTTGTATTTATATAGTGCCTGAATAAAAGTGAATAAAATACACTCATACACATATAAATAAGCATTTAACATATAAAGTTAACATATAAAAAATAAAGGAAAAAAAGGATATAAATAAATAAATAAAATAAATAAAAAGTTGTTTTAAAAATATTAAGTCTTAAAATCGTTTCAGTTATATTGCGTATAGAAAATAAAGCTAATTGCCAATTTTTATCTCACAATTCTGATCATATCTGAGTAGATCTGATAGATCTACTCAGTTATAGAATTCTGAGTAAAAAAAAAAATCAGAATTGTCAGATAAAAAGTTGCAATTACATTATTTAATGTTATTTGTTTTTATTCTGTGCCTGAAATAAGGTTCCATTTGTATGACATCCACTACACAGGACAAATCTTAAAACATTCAGGGTGTGATGATCTTTGACCCTTACCCATATTATCATCTATTGGGAATTTTTGTAGTCTAGTAGGTGACCAGGTACCATCTTCATGAATGATTTGATGTCTCACTCAATCAGCCAATTTCTTCAACACTGATTCTTTCAAGAATGAAGCACTCCACTATCTACAGTGTATGAGTGAATCATTGAATCATTCATTCAACCAAACTGTTCAAAAATACTATTTTTTTTTTTACAACGAAACACGTGACTGTCTTCATGAGTCAATCACTGAGTTATTCATTCAACTGATTTGTGTTTATGAGTGAATCATTGAATTAAATGTGGCTATATGTAGCTAAAGAAAAAGAAGAACCATTTGCTCAACCGATTCATTGATAAACATTCACTCAGGAACCAGTAAGTGGGAATTATTGTGTCTAACATGATTGCTCAATATTTTTTTATTTAACTGATTTCCTGTAACATTGTGCCTACATCTGTGATGAACAACGGCACTCTTGATTTAATATCCACATCATATCTAAACATATAAAAATGAAGTAGTGCACATTTAAATAACTGTAGTATTTAGTTCATTGGTTTATATTCTTATACATAGACAACTTGTCTGTTTAGCTGTTAGTTTGTCAATATTTACAGTTGCGATTGGAGTGCCAAGCTTAAAATAGTGAAATTGACTTAGCATATCAAAATTTTCAGACTACTGAAAAGGAAAACCATTTTAATTGGTGTGGGAGGCTCCAGTTATATTTAAAACACAAACAAACAGCTGCGACTCTTTGCTGTTTATGGTCTCAGTTTATAATCACCTCCAGGGTGACAATGAATCAAACAGACAAAAGTACTGTTTCATCAAATTGAAAGTAAATTTATAGATCCACACTAGTTTTATTGCTATTCAGAGGACTATTGGAATTAGAGCTCTTCTGGCATAATCATAATAATTTTTGTGTAATAATAACTCTGATTTCAAGAAATAATGCGTTAAACATATTTAAAGATGCATACCAATGATACCAAAACACTAAAATAAATCTGAGTGCGCTACATTAAGTCCTGACAGGATTTTCACAACTCCATCTGTGCTACTAAGGCAGTTGCATCCGAAAGCTGCTGTAACTCATTTCTAATTGCAGAGTTTTGATGGATCCAGAAGACGCTCTGTCGTGAACGCTGCTCTCACCTTCAGCCATGCATCTCTCGTCACCTCGTCACCTCCCAGCATCCTCAGATTCATTTATTGCACTATATTAACACAGAGCTTGCTTAATTATTTAGTGACTTAGATCTCCAGAGAGTTGCTTGAAACTGTTCTTGAATTGTATTATGCATAGCCTGCTCTCCTTAAAGCAGCCTTCATGAGCTTTTATAGTCACCATTTCAGAGGGACGCCCGCAGACAAGGTGTCTGAAATACAAAACCAGAGTCTACTGAAGGATAGCGGTTTATAGTGCAGTCACGGAGCCCACATTTCGGTGAAGTGTGATTATATGATAATTTGATGTTTGCTTCTTACCTTTCCTCTCCATCACTCTTACACTGTCTCCATCCGACTCAGCTAGATCCCTATGAACAGACATAACCTTCTGACAAAACACACATTCAATAAATTATCTCGGGAAACAGGCAATATACTTTTGATTGTACGTTTCATGCAGTCACAAACTTACTTTACAAAGGACCAATAAAGAGAGAAAGCAAGGAAATGAAATAGACTTAGGAACAGTTGTTGTCACATTGGATATTTTATTGTTTTTGCGAAGTCGGTTATTGAGACTTGCTCAGCAGGAGTGTGTCCCGGGGGCTTTACCTTCCAGCGGCACTGCCATCCATTCTCAAATAGCCTAACCAATCACACGACTATCACACACGCCAGCTACACAAAATCCACGGTGTTACTGAATTCCCCTGTGAGACAATTATGATTATCTGCCTGGACACAGTCGAAACGATACAGCAATAAAATCTTTAAAGGCATTTTTCACCTAAATAATTAAATTGTCGTTATTTAAAAATGCTGTTCCAAATGTGTATGCTGTATGCTTTTGTATATGTGTAAGTTTTTTTTTTCATGGTCACAGCATCAACTCCAAAAAGGACAAAAAACAAACAAAAAAATTAAAACAAAACAAAAAAACAACCACCATAAAAGTAGGCAATATGACTCATGCACTATATTCTACCTGGAATAAAGTCAAGTCAAGAACAAGTCAAATGGGAGTCTTTATTCAACTCAATTTTTATCAAAACTAACAACTTTCTTTCTTTCTTTTGAAAATATGAAGGTCACATTACAACTGTCTTGGAAACATGCTGTCATTTTTTGATACTTAAAAAAAAGCCTTTTATGTATAGATTTTTGTTTTGCTTTGTCCCAGACCCAGACTTTGCATGTTAAAATATGAAAATCTATCATAAAAATATGAATTATTTAAATAAAAAATAATGTACAAAGAAAGACT
The DNA here is from genome assembly GCF_001515625.1 of Sinocyclocheilus rhinocerous. NCBI lineage: Eukaryota > Metazoa > Chordata > Actinopteri > Cypriniformes > Cyprinidae > Sinocyclocheilus > Sinocyclocheilus rhinocerous. The sequence goes on from NW_015642811.1 coordinate 1,788,990, forward strand.
GAAATATGCAAAAAACACTTCAATATCTGAATGATAGTAAAGTTAAATGAAACACACACACACACACACACACATAATTCTGTATGATTTATAAGCTTGTTTCCTCATGGGGACCTAAAACATGGCTATCCCATAAACCCAATTATCTGGCAGAGGAACATTTCAGAAGCTGTCACTGCAGGATTGTAAATGGGGGTGAGGCTTATTCAAAGTTGCTGTACGCCCATCAAAACTACCTGTAATATTCTTATCCTGTAATGATAAAGCTCAATCACTGACCCCTAGTGCTCACATTACAACTGAAATGAGAAGACTGGAGGAACAATGCCGGTGGGGCGTTCCTTCATGCGGGGCAGTGATGGTGGGTAATGCTGGGGTGAGGGAGAACAGACAGGTGTCTCAATGGGCGCTAGGTATGGGCATTCAGGCCTGTAGGAATGCAGGATAATAGCAGATGATTGGAGAGGTGAAATTCCCCCCATTCGCAGCGCAGTCATGTAATTACAGCGGCGACCCCTCAGCCTCTCCTCCCTGACTCCCCTCAGACACCGCGTCTGGGCTGAAGTGAATGAGTCTCCATTATGTCTTTTATTTATCTCTCTGTGTCTCTTTTTTGCTTTCTTTTCTTACTTTCCCACTGACAAACAAAACATTTATGCATAAAAAGATAGACTTCCTAATGGTGTGCTGTGAGAATGTTTGTTCTTCTTTGTCGCTTTTGCAGACCACTTTAGTACTCAAATATAGTCCCTGAAAGCTTCAAAGTATTCAATTATCCAATTTTAATTCATTAATATGAAATGTTTAAACATGAGGAATTAGGAATAATTTATATCCAATGCTTTGATATTCTGTAAAAACATTTGATATACACCACTAATATGCTGAAATCTAAATTAATTGGTCTTATTGAAGTTAAAATCATTACTTCATATGACTCAATCAGCCCAACTACATTGTTATGCCAAAAATAACTCTTTAAGGTAACAATTGCATTTTGAACTTGATTTTGAAACCTTGCAATATGACCAGAATCTGTAAGGAAAAAGCAGATGGATGATTAAACTTTAGTTCCCCATACATTCTAAATAAGGCTGGCCCTGGAAATATTGAATTGTAAAGTCAGTTTATTGTCATTTCTCTTTAGCACAGCAGGAAAAGAAACCAAATAAAAGTCTCTTAAAGCCATAGTGAGCTTTTAAGATATAAACATGGCCAGTGCTGGGCAATAAGTTACATGTAACAGAGTTACATAATTTAATTACAAAATAAGGTTACAGTTTATTTTAAGGTGTCCTTGTTACAGTGTAATTATACATTTAAGTACTGAGTAATATTAATGAACTATACATAGTACTTACTATATGGTTAGTATTAGGGTTTGGGTTAGGGTTACTTACATGTAATTGCATTGACTGCTTTAAAAGTTTAGGACACAGAATACGACACATGCTTATTTTTATTTGATAACTGTTTTATTTTCTATTTGGGTTTATGTATATGCTTTATTTTTTTAAGATTAACTTTTTCTTTTTCCGAGGCAGTGTTAGATGCTAGTGTTTCCTGTCATAGCTATGCAAAGATTTGAATGAAAAAACAGTATCATTAAACTATATGTTGTTATGATTTTAAATATTTAATTAACCTCGATTTCAAAGTAAAAAGAGGTGCTAATTATAGGTGCTAAATTTAATTATTAACCTTGCCTGGTCTAAATGTTTGAAAATGAATAACAGTTGAAAACCTTCATTAGAAAATTTAGAACAGTAATCAAAAAGTAATCAAATGAAATCAGTTACATTAATAAAGTCATTGAAATAGTCACACTACTTATTACATTTTAAATAGGGTAACTTGTAATCTGTAACCTATTACATTTCCAAAGTAACCTTCCTAACACTGAACATGGCTAAAGGTGTGGTCACATTCACCATTGCTTGTCAAATTTTCATCAACAAAATCCAGTCATTTCAACAGGAATTCTCATGATCAAAAATGTCACATGAGGATAAAAGAATGCAAATTTCGCAACAGCTTCAATTGATTTTGCCACACAACAGCAAGCTGAATTGTTTGAAAGCGACTGCTTTGTGAGCCGTTCTTCATACATCTACACAAAAATGTACAGTTGGCCCTTTTTTGCCTGCGATTTCATTGAATATGACCACACATTATTGCTGAATAGTATGTCCAAGCAATAAATAACACACAATCACTGATACTTATGCAGATGACTCAGTTTAACACTTAGAGCTGGAGGTTAGAGCATCTGACCTTTAAATACCAGTTTAACACGAGCCCCAGGTTACCCTCTCAGCTTGTAAGTCATGCAATTACAAGAAGTTTGACATGAAATACATGACTAACACCAGTCTCACTTCTTTGTCGTATGGGGCTCTCTATGGCAGCCATGAGAATCTTCCTCTCTAATGATAGGGTATGTTTGATACCATGGTTACCATGGCTCACCCAACCGCTAAATGATGTGTCTAGTTCATGAAATATCCTAGTCTCTGGCTCACCGCAGACTTGTTATCTACCTGCCCACTATTGGAGTGATACGTTTGCACCTGACTAGACTGAACCGGAAAACCCCTAAAATGCTGTAAATCAGTCTCTTTAACTACTTCTTTTGAGGTACAAGAATTTCAGTGATGCCAAAATGATTCAGTCATTATTTATGCCTCCTTGCATCTTTCTTGCTTTCTTTTCCTCACTTTTCCACCGACAAACATTTGCTCATAAAATAAGCGCTATGTGCAATAATTGTTTGTTCTTCTCTGTCGCATTTGTAGGCTACTTTAGTACTCAAATATATGCACTGAAACCTTCAAAGTATTCAGTTATCTTCTTGAAATTCATTAATATGAAATGTTTGAACATGAACAATTTGAATGTATTTATGTCCTAAGCCTTGATACACTGGAAAAACATTTACTACACTGCTAAAAATGTGCTGAAATACTATTTCAATCTAAAAGTAAGTTTTTAATTCAGTTAATTAAGTTATGAACAGTTAAGCATTTTATTATTTTAAGGCTATTGTTTTAAAAGATTTAATATGAATAAACCTCGAACTTGGACACAGATGTAGCCAGTGCAATACAGATACAATCATTGTCAAAGGCAGAATAGACTTGATTTGATGATGTTCAGGTTTGGGAATACCAACTCTCAGCTGTATGTAGAAACACTGTATTTGTTTACATGCAAGTTTAGTGGAGGCATATAAAAATAATTGATGGCCAAGATTTGGCCCGCAGGTCTCCATTTGAAGAGCCTTGTTCTAAATCATTTGATCTACTAATTTTAGAACTCACTTGTCAAAAGTTTTAGTATGAATACCCGGCATGTATTTTTCTGTGATGCTGTGTTTTATTTTGCTCTAATCAGAAGCTAGATGTGGAGTGTCTGAGGGGCTGGCTTCCTCTTCCTCTGCTTTGATCATTGAGCTGTATTATACTGCATTATCATGCACCTGTAACTGTCGCTCAGCCTTCAAAAGGCATTATATTCAGGGCACTACTGGAGGTGACTCAATATTTCAATAATACTACAGCACTTTGGGTTGTCAGTTTGTGTGCACTCTCAACACAGATGCACCTAGTGGGGATTTACCTCGCATGCACTATCCTGGTTTTGTTTTCCTTTTGGACTACTTATTCTGTCTGGTTTTTCCATGTCAGATGAGATAAATGCTTTAAGTATGGGCTAACAGTCATTACTGTAACATTAACATTATTGTAACACATTAATCCCACTTATTAGAGACCTAATAAATATATAAATTAGGTCATCGTTGTCATCGTTAACGCGTTACCGCATGCGATTAATTTTACAATCCTTAACGCGTTAAAATAATTTAGCGCAATTAACGTAAAATTACTAAAGCACAATTTCTATTGTAAAAAAGCTTTTTGCTGTTGCACTGTACACATGCTATAAAATTCTGATTTTTTTTTCTTTTATATGTGCTTATTTGGGCTCCTTATATCATTTGGTTCTTTGGTGTCCTTTTGGAGTTTCTAAGTGTCCTTTTTTGGAAAGTCATCTAAATTTATCTTGAAAAAAGCTTGCAGAAAATATAGATTTTTGAGAATCACCCTTCAATCTTTTGGTTTAGTTTGCTGGATATAGCAAATGATGACAAAATAAACATTTGAAACAAGATAAATGGTCTATGCTTAATTTCATGAAGTGTGCAATTAATCGCGATTAATCACAGAAAAAAGGATGTGATTAATTAGATAAAAATTTTTAATCGATTGACAGCCCTACGACATGAAATATTGAGTTGGAATGTGAGACCTTGAAGTAACACCAGATATGAAAGTATAGTTTCTGCTGGGCTACGTTTTCCAGTCCTAGCACAGCATTAGTACAGACAGTAAAATAAAGGGTGATCATGCGCAAAATGGAAAATGTGAGCACTTGGCTAAACCGCCAATGCCATATTTCAGAGCACAAGATTATGTCTCACCGTGTTAAACTTTGACATTTAAATATTCTTCCCCCATATCTAAATCTGTCTTCATTGGTTATGCAAGATAGTATACTAAGCATTTTCTAGTTGGTGACATTTCACATAAGAATATAAGATTAACATTATCCTACAAACATGTAAGTAAACTTTAAAGGTGACCTTTGGTAAATTCGTAATTATGAATCTCACATCCTTGGATATTCAAATTCTTTTCATGTTACTAAGAATGTCTCTTCCTGTGTGTAGCTCTTTAGTGCAGCTTTTGGTTTATATGTAATATTGATGCCATTTTTATTATTATTTTCTTTTAAATTGTAAAAAAAAAGAAAGAAATCCTCAGTTTTGGGTCTTACATTTTTCAGCATTTATTGAAACAGTGGGTTTTCTTGCCTTATTTTCTTGAATACAATACTAGTAGATCTAAGGCTGCTTTTAACTTTGAAATTACAGCCCGAGTGCTGGAGGTGTTTTTTAACGAATTTCTTAAAAACAACACAGTCTCCTCTCTTCCTGCCATTAAGGACTAATGCATGTGAGCAGTGCCCTAAACTAAAAATAAATTAAAATATAACAACTTCTTTCCCCAAACCAAACACGCAAATTCAAAATGACACTGACAAAAAGACTGCTCTCATTTTTAGCATAAAAAGAGCAGTAAAATGATTTCCATTCTGAAACTGTTTCTGATCAATGTCATTCATATCTCTGTCCAGTGCAGACATTATTATTCAGTAGCTTTGCAATGAAATCTTGAAACTGTTTTGCTTTGAATTGCCTCAATTTGCCAGGAATAAAGAATCCTTTTTCTTTGTATCTTACAAAAAGTGCCATATTGTTTATTGAAGTAATCAAGTGTCTTTTAATTAAGCATTTTCAGTTTCAGAATGGCAATTCTCTATTCAAAATGTGAATCATGCACTCTTAGTCATCATTATTTAACAGTTGTCAAGATATATTCTTGTTTCTGTTTGTAGTGGGTCCACTTTGTGACTTCAAACAGGATTCTAATAAAAGATGGTTGGCAGTACATAGTCTTCTTGTGCATTTTTAATGAAACGTTTAAAAAAATAGTTCTTTTTTTCCTTAAAGTCTGTTATTGTACTCATATGTTTTCATTATATATCATTAATGTCTCTTTTCTAAGACTTCACGATTTAGTTTTAATGTGATACATGTCTTATAGCTCAGTCTTCTCCTGTAGTGGTGTCATTATATCTTATCCCTATACAGTACACTAGATGGGCCAAACAAGTTGATGTCTTTGTCAGTTACATAACAAAAGTTAATTTTCTATCTCTATACCCTTCCATGGCATCGGTTACGCAGTTATTGTGTTACTCTTAATCATCTGAATGTTTAATGGACTCCTCTGATGATTCCTCTGTTCCCTTTCAGTCGTCACTCTCGACGTCACGTCGGATGACCGACGAAATTGGGATCTCGCTTAGAGAGACCAATCTACTTCGAGTGTAAACTAAACGAGCCAATGCACATTGGCATGCGATTATTGCATCCAGCTGCCGCTGATCACAGCGTGAGTATAAGTAGGCAGCAGATGCAGCGCATATTCAGCTTTTCGCTGAGGAGCCGAGCGATCACATCGTTCTGCTCCTGACTACTCTACTGAGAGAAGAAGACTGACTGTCATTGGCTTGTTTAGTTTACACTCGAAGGTGATTGGGCTCTCGGGCGAGATCCCAATTCGTCAGTCACGACTGACGTAACGTCTCCGTTCCCTCCTTCAGGGAACGAGGGTTACCATACGTAACCGAGACGTTAGCTGTTCCTATGAGCTGTCTCATTTCATTTTTCTCATGACATGTTTTTCCTCGTTTTCTAGTCTTAGACAATAAATTGCATGTTTGTCAGACCTTGGCAAGTGTGTCTTGGTGATATTTCAGTCAGGATAGAATGTCTTTCAAAAGGGGGTTTTGGTTACCAGGCAACAAGTGCTTGAACCAATCAGGAGCTTAAAGGTAAACACGGATAGTCTTATGCTTCAAGTTTTTCTCTCTGTCATTCTCAGCTGATGTGCTTTACAGATGCACCTATTCTGGATTGTAGATTTTCAATTCGCAGTTTCAATTTGCACAATTTGAAGGGTAATGGAAACACGGCTATAGTGTTTGTTTTAGCTTACAATGGCAGTAGCAGCCCAGAATCACAGGTTTAACTATAGTTTAATTCATGCATCATCCTGAAACTACAAGGTCCTGTATATAAAAGAAAATAAAATTAAAAAAAATATAAAAGCGTAAAAGGTAAGCTGAGTTAAAGGTAAAATAAATGAAGCTATGAATAAAAGTCAGCAGCATCTTGTGAATACAAAGGTGTGATTTTTGCTAATGAGCTCTAAAAAAAACCCTTAGTCAAATCAAGGTGGATTTTTAAAAAATAAAAATAAACTTATATCAAACTAGAATCACTTTTAGCAGTGGATACATATGCAGGTGCATTTTATTTTGCAATTTGATTAATTTAGTTTTCTTTTTCATGGTCAGACGGCTTCTTCAAACCCTGCTTCACTGTTCCTGACCGATAGTGGCTTAAGTTAGGGGTGAGCTCTTATAGAACAGAAAGCTGCTTGGGGAAAAAAAAAATTGTGTTTACAATTGTGTTACCACTAGGTCACAATTCATTTGAAAGAAGCAGGCGTAGAATCGCACTGCTGTGAAACTGGTGTGTGTGAGCGATAGAGAAGCGGGTGCCGCTCCAGAGAATGTCGCCACCCGAGGCGACTGCCTATTATATCACAACCGCCACAGTTAACACAAAGACATGACCTTTAAAACATAGCATAAGGCATTCTCTAATACATCAGAGACACTCTCATAGTCATAAACTGTATTGCAGATGGTCACAAAAGTCTGATCACATAGGTCAAACACAAAACTAATAGCGCCAGATTTTACAGTAATTACGTCAATCTCACTTACAACTGACTCATCTCTCCAACTCTCGCCCCAATCATCGCTGAAACTCACCAGCTGATAGAGATCATGAAACTCTTCCCTCCTCATCTGCATTGTTCTTCCAAAGCAATGTCACATCATATGATGAGATTCATTATTTATAGAACATGGGCATTGTGAAATTCACGAAGTCTGATGAGCGTGCAATCATTACTTTTCTCTATAGGTGCTTTTCCCTGCCTGTTTGTCCTTGCCTAGATTGATTCTGCAGACAGTGTGATAACAACAACAGGAAAGCCCATTAATTAATAATCATTTATGCCGAGCTTCACTTGAGTAACATGCTGCATCTCGGCGCTGATAGACTGGATACGCAGTGGAAGTGAACAGGTATTGTGCTAAGCTTTAATAAGTCTCATCAGGAGAAGTCAGTTATTATCGTGGACTCAACAAACCGTTGAAGCATTGGATGTGAAATTAAAATGGGTGAGCTAAAACTTTGCAAAGTGGAGTGGGAGAGAACGGGGTGATAGAGTGAATTCAGTTATTTTCTCTTTGCATATTGTTCCACAGCATCTATACAAAGAATATTATTATATAATTTACACTATTATATTATATTATATTATATATTAATTTGAACAGATGTAATTCAGCCACAGAATTAATGATAATGACTAATTTGACTGATTTGTTGTTTAATTAAATATGTCTTTGCAGGTGGTGTTGATGGTGGCCAGATGTCGATCTGTAAAGCTAGTAAAGCTTGGGATGGGTGTTCCAAGGTGTGTGTGGAGAAAAGGAATTGTTTGTGCCTCTAACAAAGAGAAACTAAAAGTGGTAAAAACAGAAACAATAGCTCCCAGCATACAGAGTTAGTGCAGCAAAATTAAAAGCACGAACTAATTTAACTATATGCTTGACTAAACAGATAAGTCTCAACTTAGGAGCCATTGTTACATAGGAGTCAAATAACAAAATGCTCTTCCTCTGGTGGATTGAACTACTCTCATTTTTGGAGAAAGTATCTGTTCTTTTTGAATGTTTTTGAATGGCCCCATCTTTGCATGTTAGTACATGTTAGTACATGCGAGATAATAAGATGCTGGATCTTCTAACCGTGATAATTACTCTCTAATTCATTTCTAAAACATGTAAATTTAATCAGTATTTCTGGATTGAGTTACACTGCATTTTGAAACTTATATACCAAAAGTTTAAAAACGTTTAGGGACAATAAGATGTATATATCCCTAATATGTCCCTAAACCTTTTAAAACTTTTGGTATATATCATATAACTTTCAAAATGCAGTGTAGCTCAATCCAGAAATACTGATAAAATTGAATATATTCATATATTTATATATTGTTATATAAATTTATACACACACACACACACACACACACACACACACACACACACACACACACACACACACACACACACACACACACACACACACACACACACACACACACACACAGTCTGGTTTGCTATCCTTGTGGGGACTCTCCATAGGCGTAATGGTTTTTCTACTGTACAGACCGTATATTCTATTGCCCTACACCAACCCTACACCTAAACCTACCCCTTACAGGAAACTTTGTGCAATTTTAGATTTACAAAAAACGTCATTCTGTGTGATTTATTAGCTTGTTTACCCGTGGGGACCTCAATTTAGTGGGACACGAGTCCCCATGAGTCTGCATGTATTCAGGTTTAAGTCCCCACCAGAATAGAAAAACAAGTACACACACACACACACACACACACACACAAAACCTTTTATTTAGTAAGGATGCAATAAATTGACATTAAATACATTTATAATGTTACAAAAATTTATTTTAAATAAATGCTGTTCTTTTTAACTTACTATACATTAAAGAGTCTATACAGTAAAGAGGTTTCCCTAAAAATATTAGGCAGCACAACTGTTTTTAACCTTCATGTTAACAATAAATAGCAAGGGTGTGACACTGAAGACTGGAGTAAATGGCTGCTAAAATGTCAGCTTTGCCATCAATTTAAATAAAAAAATATTTTTTAAAATAAATTAACTAAAAAATGTTTTCTTACACATTTTTTATTTTAAAAAATATTACAGTAATTCATCATAAATTCATTATTATACCTGCAAAATGTTCTCCTTCCACTATTAGGTCATTTGCTCGCCTCCCCACTTGTTTTCTGACCTCTCACAGAGCCTTTTATCTTCGGATTTTCACTGGGCTCAAGCATCCTTATGAAAATATGGAAATGTAATTTGTCGAGTGTTCCTTGTGGAAACCATAATCCAATTATGAAGTCATATCAAAGCAAAAGTTCTAGCTGCAGAGAAAGGGAGAGAGGGAGAGACTGAGCAAGAGGGGGAAATTGCTCATAAAACCTGAAAAAAAAAAAACGGATCAAAAGAAGTCTTTTATTCCAAGAAAGAGAAATCACATTTGGTCCACAGGCTTGTTGGGTGGTATTGAGAATTTAGGCTGAAAAGGACATCTGTGTCTCAGACATCAGTTTGAGTACTTACGAGCCAGTGACTCATTTGTTAGAAGACTTCAAAAGGTTCAGAGACTTCTCTACTAAGCTGCATATTAAATGAATGTTCCGACTGAGGTTGAATAGGCCATGGGGAATTTTTTTGTACTGTATTGTTTGTTTTTGTGCCATTGCAATGTTAGCCTTGAGACTGAAGCTGTAGCCAGTGTAAGTTTTCCAGAGCCACAAACTAAGAGCCTTTCATTGTCAGCACCCATATGTTGGATGCTCAATGCGTGCTTTGTGTCTGACTGCTGTCACAGTCCTGGCATCAAGGTAAACATATCAACAAAACCTCATTAGCAGAATTGTGCCAGCCGATTTGTTGGGTTTGTGGGAAATGGGATGCTGTGAAGGAAATTAGCTGATTGTGGCATCATAATGGCTTTAGAGTGTAAATTACAGCGACACACGATTTCTGTTGATGTGACACATGAGAAATAGGGAGAAATGCTTTGTGACGGGGTTGCCGTTCACGTTTTTCGACATGACAGCCATTTTCTGCATCGTTTCATCTGGGTAGCACCAGTTTTCTCATACCTCGTAAATAGAAGAAGCCATAAAAATGATAAGACATGCATGCTTTGATGATGAGTTTGAATTTTAAAGAATTTCGCTTTGTCCCCGAGTGATTTCCCTTACTTGTTTTTAAATTTACGTCCATCAGGTTGATACTAAGCGATCAGAAGAGTTACTTTTAGTCAACTGGTTACAGATTTAAATTGGCCCTGTCAGCTCCCATCACTGCAGGCCTTTGGGTGATTAACATTGTTTAAAACTGAAGTGAAGCGCTTTCACACAGGGAGTGAAGACAGGCACAATGGGATTATCCCTAACAAAAGGATGAATAAACAGGAGGCGTCTGCGCCATGCATGGAGGAAAGGTTGAGCCATGATGATGTAGGTCCAAATACAGGGTCAGGTTGTCATCAGATTAGCAGTGACACAGCCATGTACAGTAAATAATGTTTCACCCAATCCCATATGGTGAAAAAAACTTTTTTGTTTTCAAAATATATTTCACAGGCTATACCGTTCAAAAATTTGGGGGACTTTTTTTTTTTTTTTTTTGTTTT
>NW_015642811.1:1800027-1801281 GCF_001515625.1 Sinocyclocheilus rhinocerous
ATAAATATATAAAAAATATATTTTTGCTAAAAATGTAAAATATGGTTACAATGAATCAAAACAGGTGGCAGTGTGGTTCCTTTTGAGTCACTCGTGTATTGTCAACTATCCACAGACATGACCTTCAGTGGTTATTTCTGTTTCTAAGGTGCTGCAAAGATAATTATACCTTGCAGTGCAGTTTCCCTGTTGAAAAAACAGCATATGCTGGTTAGGTATGTTTTGAAGCATGGCTGCTGGTTTGAGCTGGTTTAAAGCTGGTCATGTGCTGGTCCTAAGCAACTAGCTCCTGCTCAGGACCAGCTTAGGACCAGCACATGACCAGCTTAAACCAGCTCAAACCAGCAGCCATGCTTCAAAACATAGCTAACCAGCATATGCTGGATTTTTCAACAGGGTTGTCTCACTTCTGAACAAATATTTCTTTAAGACAATAACATAATATACGAGAAACAGTTTTCACAGTGTGTGTCTGTGCTGAGGGGACATCTCATCTACTGCATTATGAGCAATAATAATTATACTTCAGTGTCCTTCATCTTGGAGCATGTTCTTGAATGGGGGGTGGGAGGGTGTCCCTAATCAGTCCTGCTGACCCATCTTGGCAGTTCCCTGTTACCCCAGTGACCCTTGTTGGAAAATGACTAATGGGGGATGAATTTATGACTCAGTATGCCAGTCACAGCCTGACGGGACATTTAGGGCAGACAGGTCTCGCATGAATGTTCGGAAATCTGTTTTCACCTCGAAATGACAAACTGTACATATATCACAGCTGTCAGATAGGAGGACAGTCATGAAATACAGTGAAAGATTACACCTACGTATTCACACACACTGCAAGATCTTTAAGGGTGCTTTCACACATGTAGATTGATTGCTTTGTTCCGAAACAGGGATTAAAATTATTACAATGTTGCTTTTTATTCTTGGTGCGGTACGCTTTCACACGGCAATGTTCGGTACGCTTACGGCAATGTTTCTAAACGGACCAAATTTGTTAATACAAGTCACGCGCGAGTAAACTGTTCTCTCATTGGTCAAAGTTTCACGGTTTATTTTCCAGGATTCCACTTAGCTGTCACAGCTGTCATCTGTCAGGATGGAACGACAACAGCTTCGCGGGCTTATTGTTGCTTTTTTTTTTTGTAGATGTCGTTATGTTAATTTATCACTTTGAGCAGGAGTCCAGGATTCATCGGGAAAACATTTTTAAAATGCAATTAGGCCTACTAGGAAGAAGAGCAATAAGAC
>NW_015642811.1:1801354-1851415 GCF_001515625.1 Sinocyclocheilus rhinocerous
TAATGCTTTTCACGGAACTTACGTAATTACCCATTATACATTGTGATATAGCCTGGTTCGTTGGTCCGTTAGATCGGATTGCTTTCTCACTACAACCGAACCGCTCCAGAGTTCGTTTTCAATCGAGCCGAGACCACCTCGTTCAGGCGATCTCGGACCGATTGTTTTGTCGCGGATCCGAGGGCGATTGCCGTGTTCACATATGCCCAAACGAACTGAGCTAAGGGGGGAAACGCGCCAGGTTCCAAAACAACGGGCCAGGTGTGAAAACACCCTAAAACTACCAAACAACAAAGTCAGTCAAGATATTTTGTGAATACTAACAGTTGTTTTTGAAGAGGTTTTGCCAGTAACCTAAGTATGTTATCAACCTGGAAACAGCCAATTAGCAATCAAGAATGGTCTCTATAGCGAGAAAGTTGTTGTCTGCATGAGATTTTAACTTAAGTTTCTTCATATTGGCACTTTTGGCCATCTAGACTTTTAAATTAAATGCCCTTAAAATACCTTCAAAATTAGTTTATTTACTTTGACCACCAGTTTCTGAAGAGCAAAATTATTAATTTTGGTAGAAATGACACCACAGTTAGGGGAGTGTCATAAGTTGTGTAAAAACATATCATTTAAACATTGAACAGTGTACTTATTTGACTCTTCATTTAGATTATCAACATTTTAAAAATGTATTAATACTTTGTATGATGAACTAAATTAATGATAAACGGACTTAATGTGGACTTCATATAACAAAAGGAAAAACATTGAAATCTGTTATTTTTAAATAAATGTGCCTATTTGAAAAAAAAAAAAAACTTCCAGAATTCCTCCTACACAAGGTGAACAGACCTTAAAAATTTTTATTTTTTCCACCACAGTAGAGAACACCTTTCTCTTAAATGAGAAGTTGTTTCTTATCTGTGTCCTAACAGATGTGCAGCAGACTCAACTTGCCAGCACATTTATTTCACCCCACTGCATTTGAACTGTCACAACTCCATACACTTTCCAAAGCATTCAAATGAATACTGATATACATGTTCTTTCAATGCACAAGGCTGCACTGATCGCTATGAACTGTTCAGTGATAAGGCAACTTGCCGTCTTTGCTCTTTAATTTGAAACAGCAGCTTTAGATAAGGTCGTAATGCTATATGGTTTAATCTCTCAGTGACAAGGGGAAGTAATACCTAAGGGTTCAGGACTGTCGTCTTGATTATCTCCCTGCGTTTTGTTTTTTCTCTGCGGCAGTAGAGTTATTGTACTAGCTCAGAGTTGATCTGCAAAAATCAAATCTTACGGCACACTTTATAGGGCAACTATAAAGCCAATCAAGGGCAACTGTCATTTCTAATAAGCTGGCAAAGGTGAACCACCCAACTGAAAAATTCACTTTAAGATGGTTGCTGTGTTTAGAACGTGGTAGCTGTTTTCTAGGTGGTCTAAGATGGTCATTAGCTGGTTCAAGCTGGTAGCTTTAAGTTGAAAAAGCTGTTTCTGACCGTAGAACATGATGGCTGGTTGACTAATTAATGACCAACAAAAAACCAGCTGCCATGTTCCAAAACAAAGCTGGATTTTCCAAAAGGATGACAAGCATGCTTGTCTTTGATCTCAAGCCTCTATACAATGAAACAGTTAGTTCTGGTTCTCAAATTTGGTTAACAAAGTAGCATTCCAAGTGCAATGATATACAGTCCAAAAGCACTGGGACCTTTTGTATCACTCTGCTTGCTTGTGCTTCTTTCAGAAGGTTTTGCAATTGCTCCTTCTGCAGCTTACATGGTTTCTTTAAGAGTGTCTTTAAGAGTGAATTGTTTAAACAATTTGTTCAAAAACACTGATTCATTCATGAACAAAACAAGCTGAGTGGATTGAGTCATTTGAATCACAGATTCAACTGATTTGTTGAAACAAGTGATTTTATGAATGAGTCATTAAATAATTAGTTCAGTCAGTTTGTATGTTCAATTCATTCAATGATTCATACATTTTTTTCAGGAATTCAAAATGTATATAGGAATGAAATAAGTGACTGTTTGTCATTGAATCATTCCTTTGACAGATTCATTAAAATACAATGATTCATTCAGGAATGAAACAAGTTGACTGGAGTGAGTCATTTAAATCAGACTCAACTAATTAGTTCAAAATCTGTGATCAATTTCCAAATTAAACAAGTGACTCTAGTCATTGAATCATTCATTCAATCAATTTGTTCAGGAACAAAATAGGTTACACTGATTCAGTAAGGAACAAAACAAGTTGCCTTTCTTTAAGAATTATTCATTTAATTATTTATTCAAGCCACACTGATTCACTGAACAATGCCACCACTGAATGTTACTCACAGATGGTCAACAGTTTTTTTTTTAGCTTTGACTTTGTTGGAAATACTTACATTGGTGAAGCAAAAATGGAAAAACTATGGGCAATATCTTGTCTAAAATGTACTGTAAGTTACACAATATGAACTTTCAAACTGTTGTGTAAAAGCATTTTCTCAATATTCAAATGTGTAAGTATGCTACAGAGATGTTAAAATAGTCAAGCACTAATTGTTTTATTCTACAAACAATTATTGCATTTAAAAGTGCTTCACAGAACTGCATAAGGACATTTTAAAGCTCATACATGTAGCATTTATAAGTAAAGCAGATCAAACCTTGCAGTTTGCAGTACAAGCAACAGAACTCTACGCACGTCCTCAGTCCTGCCGCAGTTCACATCAGCATGACTGAAACATTCGCTGGAGATCTGGGGGTGGGTGGGGGAGCGTGGCACAGGATAGAGCTCACAGCATTTGTCCGATGAAAGAAGGGCGGCCTGTCAAACTTTTTGTAGATTAATCAGCAATGACACATCCAAGGGGTCAGCGGGAGAAGAAGGCCTCCCCCGGGCTCCTCAGCTCTCCTAATCAAGCGGTCTGTCGGCTTTCAGAGCTTTTGGTTTCTGACTTTGAGGATGAAGCAGTAATCCAGCCTGAATTCTCTTTAGAGAGCTGTGCTACCTGGAATTCAAAACAATTATAATCGACATCCTGCTGCGATCGGATCAGGTTTCGAGCATGCGGTCAGGAATCTAATCAGATTCCCTCCCCACAGGTCTCGGGCAATCAGCTAAGACATCTGAGGACTTAACACCATTTTATAGCATGTTGGTTGTACTACCTATAATTTGCAGGGTAATGCAGTACATGTGAAAGCATGGAAGCATGAAGCCCTAGAATTTCAACAGAGAACAAGACTTGAACTGTAGGTTGGATTTGAAAAGCAGGTCCCACAATGTAACGGCTGCTCTGGGAGTTACTTCCATGAGTACAAGACACTTCATGCTGACCTTCACAATCTAGCATATCTAATGAAGGGAAAATAAACTAATAGCGTCACCAGTGAGGTTGTGGTTAGCTGTTGTTCTCATGGGGAGCTGGGTTTGAATCCTACTTTCTCTCTCTCCTTTCACTTTCCAGTTGGATTAAAGCAAAAAGCTAATAAATAAAATTGAGAAAAAAAGCCATTTAAATTTAAATTGAATATTTGTCAAACAAGGACATCTAATAGTTTCCTCAATTAAGACCACAAACTAATCCATGCCGTTTATCACAAATGTGTGTAATGAGTCATATTGCAGCATTCAAAGTGGCAGCAAGAGACAGAGGAGAATTTCAACAAAGATAACAAAAAGAACTAATTGTCAGTGCTAGACAGGAACGAAGCAATACGCAACAGCAATTAACTCAATCTCTGCGAGGACTACAAAGAGAAGAACAGGATGAAAAAGTGTCACTGAGTGTTGGAGTAAAACAGCGAGTCAGTTGTCACCCCAAGCTGTAAAGAGAGGAATGTCCTTACATTGCTAATTATGTCAGTGTTAATTTTGTTCTTTTTTCCCCTTCTTGGCACTTGACAGTACAGAAAGGGCACACACGAAGCAAAATGAGAATTCTGGAATATCTCTATGCTGCTTTTGTGTTCCAGGACTCTTTATATGTAATAAAATAGACTAAAATGAATAAATGAAAGATTATCCATATACATACAAATAATTTGGGGCTAGTAAGTTTTTGAGGTTAGTTATTTTATGTCTTTATTTCTTTATTTTTAATTTGTCTGCTCACCAAGGCTGCATTTTGATTGATGATAACACAGAAAGAACAGTAATATTGTGAAATATTTTTACAATTTAAAATAACTTCATATTTTAAAATGTAATTCAATCCTGTGACAGAAAAGCTGAATTTTCAGCAGCCATTACTCCAGTCTTCAGTTTTGCATGATACTAAAATGCAGATTTGGTGCTTTTGGAACATTTCTCACAGCTAAAAACAGATGTGCTGCTTAATATTTTTTGTCAAACCCATGATACATTCCCAACCCCCCCCCACATTTTTTGTTTTTTATTAATTAATTTTAATTTTAATTAATTAATAGAAATTTCAGCATCATTTATTTAAATAGAAATCCTGTGTAATAAATGTCTTTACTGTCATTTTTTAATTTAATGCATCCTTGCTGAATAAAACTATTAAAAAGTCTTACTGACCCCAAATGGTATTCTGCACCAGTTGTGTTAAGTTGTTAAACATGGCCTAAAATTGCATTTTGTATACTTTTAGGTTCTTCTTGGACTAGCCAGTCGTAAAAAGTCTCTGGGAGAAGATATGCTGTAGACCCAAACTCAAATTCCAAACAATTGTCCTTCCACTGAGTAAAGCTGGCATGTCATCAGAACTCCAATCAACAGTCGTGATAGAATCTGAACAGCTGCGAGTCAATTTGGATTAACTCCCTGAGTCTCTCTTCTCGTGAATTGGAGGACGATACTTCCATATGATGCTCTAATCCAGTGCAGTCCAGGAAGATCATCATGTTGGGGGAGATGCTGGCTGGGACATTGGAGGAGTAGACAGTTTGCAGTCCAGACAAAAATACACAGCACTCTGTGTGATTGCATTATGCACACAGATTCATTAACTTGAGCTTGCAAATATTTAGTCTTTAAATCTTTAAGTAGTTTTAATCAATGGCTCTGCATTTCAGATTCCAGATTAACTGAAGTAAAAAAAATATATATATACATATGTACGTATGTACAGTATATATACTTATATATTATTGCATTATAGAGACTGTACTTATCCAGAGTGAGCAAAAAGGCTAGCAAAATCACTCTGGACCCCTCACATCCTGCACACTCCCTATGAACTGTTGCCGTCTGGTCGACGCTACAGAGCACTGAGCACCAGAACGGCCAAGCGCAGGAACAGTTTCTTCCCTCAGGCAATCCATCACATGAACACTTAACAATAAACGTGGAACACACAACACTATTATACATTTATTTATTTAACACACATACTTATTTACATTTAAAATTTGCACCTAACGTACCTGTACATACTAAATTGTCTATTTTGTATATTGTGTTTTTGCTAATTTGCACATTGTCTATTTTGTATATTTGTATATTATTCTTCTTATTATCTGTGTCTTGTCTTGTCACTGTCATTCTGTCGCACTGTAGAGCTTCTGTCACTAAAACAAATTCCTCGTATGTGTAAACATACCTGGTAATAAAGCTCATTCTGATTCTGATAACCACAGTAACCGTTACTCCTCTAATAAGGGTTAACCATTGCAGACGCGCCGTCTGAAAGAGATGTTCTCTTCAATGAACAATGGAGCCCCATCACCACTTTGGACAGGTTTCGGTCACACATGCCACTCCTGAGACTGACTGTCTTTCAGGTAAAACCAGCCATGCTTGCTTTCAAAGGGGTTTCAGAGCATCTTGTGACACCTTCCCACCTCCTATTGTGTCAGCAGCCTGGGCAGACAGAACTTCCATTGATCCACTCCAGAGCTACGGTAATTGGGTCATTAAGACATCAGAAAGACAGCCAGCATGTTGCTTAACTGAAGCTCTAGGGTAGTCATGCTATACAGATCACAATCTCATATCATTTCATAGTAGCTCTTTGAGTCACATGCGCATGCTAAGCCATATGTTCTCATATCATTGGACAGTTTAACTTGTAGACATTATGGAATTTGTGTGGTCATGCTGAATGGTTGTGTCATTGATCTTTTAATCATAGTTATGGCAAAATGACTCTAGCAAACAAGCTAGGCAAAGGGGAGTTTGATGGGGCCAGGGGCGTCATATGCTCATAGCCTTCTATTACCAGTGTTGTATTACCTCCTGTCAGAGGCGTCATGCCCATTCAACCGAGCGGTCGCATGCCCCCTCAGATTTTTGAGCTGAGTGAATTTTGAATGCATCTTCCAAAAGAGAAAATAGTAGCAGAATAATATATTTTTTTATATTTGTGCACTAACGCAATACAGAGACAGGTGCGTTTTTACAGCACTGCGCATTATAACCAATCACACATGATTCTGTTGAGATTATGAATGCAATGGCCAATCAGAGGCGTTCAGAAGAGTCATTACTGTTTTTGAGAGTGCTTGAACTCTAGCTAGGCTGAAGTGAGATTGTTTTTTGATAATGTAAATGTTCTTTGCTCTCTTTCTGTACAATGAAAGTGTTATAATTAGTAAATTACAATGTTTTTAGTATGTTTTCATTTTTAATCGTTTTAAACATTTAATTTTTTAAATGTTTGATTGTTTCGTATTTTGTTATCTTTTTTTTCCAAAATCCTAAAACATTTGTTTATTTTTAGGTTTACACTAGATTTTGAATCCTCTGTGAACTTTTGCATGCCTCTGCATGTGACATCTTACACAAATGTCATATATTTGCAATACGTACTTATCAAACATTTTTTTTTGAAAATTCTTATTTCTTCATGACATTTCACTCTGATATTCAACTAGCAACTCAATTTAAAAGAATGCTTGAATATTCCGTGTACTAGCATTAAACAAAAGGAGTCCTGATTGAACCTAACTGTTAACAGTCTCTGAGGCCATCTTTACCTCTTCACTCTCTATTCAACTGGATTTCAAAGATAAGTGTGTGTCCTTGGAGACAAGCAGTACTAGCTTTCAGCAAAGCAGTTTGCCAAGATCCTATTAGTTAGACATTCTTGGATAGGGTGAATTTGAACAGTTTCACTGTCCACATAGATCGGTTCACCTTGTCCCTTAGGCATCTATTTTCAGTCAACTAGTTCTGTACTTTCCTCTTTTACCATTTTTGGGGTGCCATTTAATGTCAAAGCCAATCTTATCCACTGTATTTGACTCTTCACTTGCATCAATGAGTATCTCTATTGCTGGTTCCCTCTATAAAGGCATTTCTTCTTGGCTTTGCTTCATTTTCTCTGACAATAAAGAAAGTGATGGCAGACTGCATAGACAACAGAATGCACTTTCTGAAGACGTGAATGTCCCTATGGTAAGATGTACCATATGAGTCTCAAAATTGCAGAACCTATACTCAGGATTGAAGACCGCAAATTACATTGGCTCTCCGAAAGGTCATCTCTTTATTACTGTTCTCATTTTTTCCTTTTCTTTTACAGGACTTTTATCCACTGCTCTCGTTTAACAAAATGACTGGTATTACAGAAATGGGGTATTACTGTAAAGAAATTTTAATGAAGTAGGCCCCTACTGAGTGAATTTGATTATCACTTTACTTTTCTGTTAGTATCAAAATATTACCTCTACTCCATTATTAAAGCCATTTCAGCCAATGCGAAGCGAGT
This sequence comes from Sinocyclocheilus rhinocerous, assembly GCF_001515625.1. Classification (NCBI taxonomy): domain Eukaryota; kingdom Metazoa; phylum Chordata; class Actinopteri; order Cypriniformes; family Cyprinidae; genus Sinocyclocheilus; species Sinocyclocheilus rhinocerous. The sequence continues at coordinate 1,809,027 of NW_015642811.1, forward strand.
TAGATTCCCAGGTGCTGATATTTCCACAGAAATGACTGAACTGGCTTCTAAAATGATCAAAGTTTATGTTAATGAATGAATTATGTGCTTAATTACAGTATTATTTAAGGAAAAGCCACACATTATACTATAACACTGTCATTCAAAAAGGTAACATTGGCTAATTTTGAAGTATTATCCAACACTATGGCAAATGATTGGTGATTGGTGTTTTAGCACAAAGTATTAAATAAGAGTGGTTGGTCTTGATGTGATTCTGAGGATCAACTTGCACCATGAACTGTAAAGGGACCAAAGCGTCATGGAGAATTGCACATCTCTTTTCTTTCCTTACTGCCAAAAGGTCATTTTTCTCCCTGATGCATGACAGACGACCCTCAGCAGTCTCATGGGGGTGTGATAGAATCGATACAGAAGTTGAAATAAGGCCATAACCTTCTCGGTCTAGCTTCACTGTTGTGGACGACATATGTGACACGTTGAGGGGCTTTGGGATGTTGCATAGCCATTGCTTCCCTATCCTCTCAGTCCAGCTCTTTTAAAAGAAACACAAAGAAGCAAAGAAGAGAAAAACGGTGCTCATTAAGTTTCCATTCAGGGCTTATTTTTCCTGTCGCTAGCACAGAACAAGCCCTCTCTTCTCGCCCCTGACCCTTTTTTTCTCTAAGTTCTCCTACTCACAAGGCCTGTCATATTGTGCTACCCTTGGTGAATCACACAGAGAGCTGGATGTGAGTACCATTCACTTCACATGAAGAGTGATCGTCTCTTGGCCGGGGAGGAAAGGGCCGAGTACATGCCTGGAGGAAACCTGCCAGGGCTTTTGATATTCGTCAGATATCAAACGCTGATCACGGCTCTCCGACGGCTTATTAGTAAGAGCTGACGTTTGATTGCGTCTGAACCCAGCACTATTGTCATGAACAGCTCACGCCTACGAATGAAGAGTTTAGATGAAAAGAGTAATTTCAGGCCACATCTCTGTTGTAGAACTCATAAAGCATTGGTCCCTAGATGCACTTGATGAGTAATCAATGAGATCACTTGTGTCAACATGAGCTCGTAGCCTACGGAATTCCATGAAAGGGGCAGATTGGTTTTACGGTAGCAACAAAAGAGGGCAAATTCCAAATGGAATTGAGCATCCTTGTGACCTACTCACTCTGAAGGGCAGAGCCCTTGAAGTGGGGACTTTGGAGGGAGCAGGGTACTTGCATGTCATAATGAAGTTGTTAGAAACACATTTGGAAGGGAGCAATGAAAGGCAATGTAATTTCCTCATTATCTTCACTTGGATTGTTACCATAATGATGTAAGTTGGCAACAACAGGAATATCTTATTATCCTGTTAATATGTTGCAAATAATGATACATTTCATGAAGTTTTTAAAACATACTTTATGTATGTGTGTGTGTGTATCCCTTCTCTGCCCTTAAATGTAAAAAACTTGCCATCTCTTCTTTGAACCCTGCAGGTATAGTCACATTTATTTAACTTATACTATTAAACACATTTCTAACCTATGAAACATATTTAAACCTGATATGAAATGCATGACGAAAAATGTGTGTAATATATCACAACAAAACAAACAACTGTAATTTTTTTATATACTTTAGCTCAAACTCTCCCGCCATATCTATATATAAAAAAATGAATCACCCTGGGTCACATGACCATAAATGATAAAATTACTTCCTTGAAGTGACCATGGCATGTACCCTTTGCTAATGGACTTGTGGAAGGGCCCTTTGTGAAGGAATTCAGGTGTTCACTTTCTTTTGGAATGCCCCTATAAATGGTGTCCCCTTCTTGAAGTGCCCTTCAAGAGTGCAAAAACGCAGTTTGGAATTTGCCCAGACTCAGCTATCCACTTTAACAAGAGATGTGCTTATTATTGGGAGATATGAGGGTTTATGGCTCTGCCATTGGAGAAAGCATAATAGTCAACTTGGATCACGTGTCCCTTGATAACCAATCACATCACAGCTTTGAGTTGTGCGACAGTCAGTCAGTGTTTATGTATACTATAGGAATGTATGAGCAGTGTCGTAAACTAAATCCTTTGTGACATGAACGGCGCATTATTGGGCCATCCCAAAGAGGCAAAAAACTATTTGTTTTCTAACTGCTTGTTTTCTTAAAAAAAGGGCCTCTAACACTAGTTTTCTTTATTATTTTTCTATTCTATCTACTTGTTTTCTATTTATTTATTATAAAAAAAGACCCTCTAACACAGGGGTGTCAAATTCAATTCCTGGAGGGCCACAGACCTGCAGAGTTTAGCTCCAACCCTAATTAAACACACCTGATCCAGCTAATCAGGTCCTTCGGGCTTATTTGAAAACTAGATGGTATGTGTGTTGGAGCAAGGTTGGAACTAAACTCAGCAGGGCTGCGGCCCTCCAGGAACTGAGTTTGACACCCCTGCTCTAACACTAGCGTTGCCTATTCTTTTTCTATTCTATCTACTTGTTTTCTTTTTATTTATTATAAAAAACACCTTGCTACGTGTACTGCGTTAGGCTAACCGAGACTTGTCAGAGCACCTGCATATTATTGCTCTTTTGTTGGTTTGATAGCTTCTATTGTACTCATTTGTAAGTCGCTTTGGATAAAAGAGTCTGCTAAATGACTAAATGTCTATTCTATTCTATTCTATTCTATTCTCATACAAATTCTAGAATTAAAATGCAGGTAAATTGATGTCATGATGCCATGATTAATAAACAATATGGACCTATTATATATATAAACAACTGAAGTTTTCTAGCACACATAACTTTATATTAAAGAGAGAGTGTGAAGGGGATAAAAAAAATCATACTTGGGGAGATGAAAAAAAAAAAGGAAAATATAAACAAAATGAAGAAAACAATTTAACAGCCTTCTAAGTGCCAGAGGAGAAGGCAGATAATGAACACATAGAGCAATAAACACAGAAAGCAATACCTGGATTATACGTGGCCTTGCAGGCTGCTGTCCAGTGGTGTTTATTATTTAGCAGGCAGGTTAGTAGGCCTGCAGCAGCAGATTAGATTGCATTGCATGCCGTGCAATAACATAGTGAAGACAGCCATGGGCCTGTGTGGTTTTGCACGATTCCCTCCATGCAGAGAGGAAGCACAGACAGGAAGCCATTAGTCAACTTACTGCTCTGTGATTCGCGTGCCCAATTATAGCCTAATGCAGAGCTACGTGCATGGAGGATCATGTGGGAACTGTTGTCATTGGAAGATGCTGCAAAGTAGACTTTGTATCTTAAGAAGATAATACAAATCTTTACTTTGTTTCTTATACTGTATTAATTCTGTTGTATCATGATCGGTGGTTTCTCATAAATATGCATCGGCTTGGCACTGAGTCAGTTTCTAACTGCAGATGGCTAAAACTGCCCAGAGGCTCTGCAAATTGTAAGCCTTACAGAGAAATTTTGAAATTCATCACATTCGCATGTTTATTATATTTGACGTGTGGATATCTGACGAATACGATCCTGAAATTATTCTTGTGATTATAAATGAGGACATCATTTTGTTAAATATAATACACTATATACTTTTTTGCACAGAATCTCATTTTGGACTTTCTGGTGTCAGACTAATTAATATATTATAATATCACTGACCACACTTTTTCATCAACAGTGTCTATTTGGTGTTCATCATGAGTGAAGAAACACACATGCACTTAAAAATAATCCATAACTATATATTCTTGAAATTCAATATCGCTGTATTTCTAATAATATTTCTAACATACTCCTGTATGATAAATTGCTTGTGTTAAAGGTACACTCTTTTTTTTTTGCTTTTATTTTTGAGGGCTTTTGCCATATTTTAGTCTAGCAGTACGGAGAGAGACAGTAAGTCAGGAGAAGAGAGAGGGGAACATAATGGTAAACCAGTGTAGAACCAAGGTCTCCCTTTACAGCTCTATATGTTTAGTATGTAGGCCATTAGATATAGGCCATTTCTGAGATGCCAAAATAAAGGCTGCATATATATGAGAACTTCATATATATATATATATATATGAACATGGCCAAGCCATTCATTCAATGTCATTCTATCCTCTATCTGAGCTGTACTGGACAACAAAAAGCTCCTTGATGCTCCTTGATGGAGAGGGAGAGAGAGAGAGAGAGAGAGAGAGAAGAGTTTCAGATATAAGGGCATCGATTTTACATGAGTGCTTTTTGTTTGTTTGTTTGTTTGTTGGTAAAATTGCATAAAACAGCATGAAGAACAACAATTTTGCTTCAACTACCTTAACTGAATAACTCTTAACTGTGTTGTGCTGACAGCAAAATGCAATAACTCTTTCATTTGTTTTGCAATTTATTCGTAGGCTTAACTAGCTCAATGCATAATTCAGTCTCCTTCAAAGTATTCTTAGAAACCAAACATTACTGAAGAATCACTTTAGACAACAACAGCAACTACAGTTAAAATAAAACATAACACTCGGAAAACATAACACAATTCTGAACATCGAAGTCTTGTTGTGTTTGTATAGACATAAATGCATTTAATTAAAGTAAGCCTGAGATGAAAATTCACTTAAGTCAAGTCACCTTTATTTATATAGCCCTTTATACAGTACAGATGGTTTCAAAGCAATTATTTATTAATTACTTTATTGTCTTTATTCTGCTGTTGTGCTGTCTTTTCTGCTGTTCTATTCTATTTCTGTTTCTATTCTGCTGTCTTTATTTTAGTATGCATTATTCAGTTGAAATCAGTTCATTGTTGATTCAGTTCACTTCAGTAACTGTGAAAAGTCCATCAATTATGGAATGAGTTTAATTAATCTATAAAGCAGCTCTGGAGAAAACTGTGATGTCATCATCTGGCTGAGTTCAGTTCTCATCCAATAGTGTCCGTGCAGTCAAGTCAATAATATTGCCAAATATGAAGTGTCCCTCAGTGACAGAAATAGAGAAAAAATCTTGGGAGAAACCAGGCTTAGTCGGGGGGCCAGATGAACCAACTCATGTTGTGGACTGATAACTTTCTTTAATGTATCATCCAGTTCCTTCTGCTATTTTGTTATACTGACCTTGTAATGTTCAAAATAACATAACTTGATCTTTCAGTGAAAAATGCCAGACTTGTCCCATCACTTAGTTTTAAACCCCATTCCATCTTCCTCAATTTTTTTTTGTGCAATGCCCACTTTTCAAAATCCGATCAACAACTTATGAATAAAACCATGTCCCCCGTGCTTTTTTGATAAACTGTTTCACTTGTATTTAAATCACAATTTGGAAAAAAGACCTGTCACTACTTCACTACTCCTGTCACCCAAAAATGAAAATGAAAATTCTATTATTAATTACTCAGCTTCATGTCGTTCCAAACCTGTAAGACCTTCGTTTATTTTTGGAAAGCAAATGAAGATATTTTTGATGAAATCCGAGAGCTTTCTGACCCTGCATAGACCGCAGTGTAACTGAACTGCACACGCATGTGAGGTAGTACTCTCGTGAATGGCAGCGGACGGTGACGCAGAAGAGAAGAATTGTAGAATAAAGTCGTTATTTTTGTTTTCTTTGTGCACAAAAGGTATTCTCGTAGCTTCGTAAAATTAAGATTGAACCACTGATGTCACACGGACTATTTTAACAATGTCCTTAATACCTTTCTGGGCCTTGAACGTGCCAGTTGCGTTGCTGTCTATAGGAGGGTCAGAAAGCTCTCGGATTTCACCAAAAATATCTTAATTTGTGTTCCGAAGATGAACAAAGGCCTTAGGGGTTTGGAACGACATGAGTGAGAGTAATTAATATGCTAATGATTTAAATAATAAAACAATTTGCACAGATGAAGAACAGGTGAACTGGTTGTTCCGGATGATAGTAATTACTTTCCACTGAACATTCTTTCTCTGAGCATTGTGTTTTTACTGAAAGACAGCCACACTCCACTTCTAAGTGCTTATAAAAGTGTAAATGCATGCTGAAAGAGTAATCCACTTTGACTTCCTGCCGATCTGACTGTGCGCCATCTCTTTCTTTAACAACAAGACATTTATCAACCACAACATGCTGTTCAGTATTCCCATGAAGAGAAGACAGACAGCTTGCGTTATTTAGGAGGGAGTGCATATAATTGTTGTGGCATGCTCTTTGCGCTTTCTCCAGACTGAAAAATGGACCCACTTTATATTAAGTGGCCTTAATAACTATGTACTTACATTTAAATTAGTAATTCGGTACAATGCACTTATTGTGTACATACATGTTTTTACATTGTATGTATATCATGATCTATAGTGTCGAACGCGACACTAAGATCAAGTAAAACTAGCAATGAGATACAGCCTTGGTCTGATGCAAGAAGCAAGTCATTTGTAATTTTAACAAGTGCAGTTTCTGTGCTATGGTGGGGCCTGAAACCTGACTGAAATTCTTCATAGAGATCATGTTTTTGCAGGAAGGAGCACAGTTGAGCAGACACAACTTTTTCTAAAATTGTAGACAAAAAAGGAAGATTTGAGATGGGTCTGTAATTTGCCACTTCACTAGGATCTAGTTGTGGTTTCTTAATAAGAGGCTTAATAACAGCCAGCTTGAATAGTTTTGGGACGTGACTTAAAGATAACGACGAGTTAATAATATTGAGAAGCGGTTCTTCTGCTACAGGTAACAACTCTTTCAGTAATTTAGTGGATACAGGATCTAACAGGCATGTTGTTGGTTTAGATGCAGTGATAAGTTTATTTAGCTCTTCCTGTCCTATAATTGTAAAGCACTGCAGCTTATCTTTTGGTGCGATGAATGAAGCTGAAGTATTATACGCTGTAGAATCTACATTTGTTATTGTAATTCTGATGTTATCTATTTTATCAACATAGTAGTTAAGGCCACTTAATATAAAGTGGGACCTGAAAAACATTTGCGTTTGGTATCATAGATGAATATCTTTGCAGAACTATCATGAATTGTGCTTTTATGACAGTAAGCAACACACTGTCCACAGCAGTAAAATCTGAAAGATATAAAAGAGTGTTTCCTCACCCTCTTGACCCAGTCTTTAGCTGTCTTCTGCATCATCTGAGGTTTAGGTTTGGAGTATGGGATGCCTTAACCGTTTCCCACGAACATCGCTTTGATTCAAAGGACCTTGGTTTCCATGGCAACTTGCAGATATATTTACTAACTTGTGTGTCAGGGTTGTCAGCTTTGGTAACAAGTTAGACTTTCAGTAATACATTAGCAGATTGACTTAGTTGAACTTAACACTTAATGAAAAGGTTATTTGTCCTTCTTAAGGAGTTGATTGTCCTTATATCAGCAGCTAGCAACTAATTAGCATATATCAGAATATATAGCGTTAAGAAGCTTACAAAATTAATATTTTATAATGCAAAACAGAATTAAATCATATCAGACAAAAATGTATTACTGTGGGTTGCAAATAAATGCTAAACTTAAACATTTCCAATATGCCCTTACAATACTGTTGAACATGCAGACCTTCAAAAACACAGTGGGGAATCAAACTAATAGTCATTTATGAGGGTTACACAAAAGGGAACATTTTGTCAGATCTATCAAGAGCGCCATTTCGGTGACCTTGGCAGAATGAGAGTCTTTAAAGATCCATTTAATTGATGTCTTCAGTCTGAAGTTCACTTCAACTCATAAAACCTGTGACCTTAGCTTTAAGTACAGACCTGAAGTTTTACTCCCCTCTGTAATAAAACCACTTCATGTAACTCAAATGGTCACATAAAGCACCATCCATCTCATCCCATTAATTTAACACACATCACATGGAAGAAAATAACTTCAAATCAGATATTCTTTGCGTTGTACTTGTCTGCCTCATGCAGAATTAAATAAAATCAAACATTACTTTAGGTTTAAAACCTCATGCAATGTCTGCCTCAGAAAAAAAAAATCAATTTTAAACAAACTTCTTTTAAATTACTTCAAAGGAATCAAACTAATATCACTTCATTGAATTCATAAATTCACAAACAGGCGGCAAGCTTTGATTGAATCTTTAACCCAGCTACAATCCATGCCCACACATCAAACAAAAAAGAAAATAAGCTTTAACTTATGCTTTTGTCAAAGTTAAAGAGTTACATAACTTAAAAAAAAAAATACAAATGAAAAATAAAACGAAACTGAAGAGGAACATCAATGATTGTGCAAAATGAAAAGTTCGCCAACATTCATTCCACATTTCCACTCCTTGAATGTTTAAAAGACTTTTTAAAATCTTGTCTGAACACCAATTCAGCTGGCGGTAATTGCAGTAATTTGGTGCTCTGATTGGTGAATGGGTTTGGGGTGCACAGGAAACAGGTATAAACAGGTCTATACAAGGAAAAATCTGTTAGCACTCCTATCTAGCCACCAGAATGGTATAGTTACGAAATCTTCCAGCAGGGATCTAACTTAATCATAGGACAAAAAAAAAAAACAAATTTTTGAAAGGTATTAAATAAAAACCTTGTCCTCCCTCTCCTGTCTGTTTGTTTATGTCAACAGTAAGAAGAAATTTCCACAAACTGCAACAACTGAACCACATACTCTCCAGTGTGTACATGCTTATATGGCTACTCAGAAGACATCTCTGTATGAGATCTTCCTGCCTGTTTATTATTTCTTGAGCTAGACCAGCCAGAGGTCACCTACAGGGCTGCCTGAGTCTCCACATTAACTGACCGCTTTGGCTTTCTTATTACTTATGCATAGGTCTATACTTTCCTCCTCATTTCTTCTTACCTCTGGGGCACTTGACCCTTTGGGCTGAGCCTTCATAAGTGATGCAAGGCCCCACAATTTGAACTGCATGGTGCTTAACTGCTCCCATTGCTGACCTGTAAGTGGAACACCAAGGTCGTTTTTTTTTTTTTTTCTTGCGCCAGACCCTTTCTTCCTGCCCTCAATTGTTCAATCACAGGATACATATCAGTTCTACTTGACATAGGGACATGCTATGTATTAAGCTTTAAATTGTCTTACAAAAGCTTGGTTGATTTAAAAAAAATCTGGGCTTACATGCATTACATTTTGCCTTGTTCACTGGTGTTTTGACCAATATTGTTGCCAAGCACGTAATTGAAACACATAGACACTGAATTAACAAATGCAAAACATAATTTTTGATGGCTGAATGCCTCATTGTTATGTGTGCATTCAAAAGCAATTGCATTTAATTTCATGGAAGCTTACCCAGATGCAGCGTCATAGAAAAAAACTGAATGTCAAAACAACGTGAAACATTGCATTGATTTAATTAATCTATTAGTTTTTATTTGCCTTATATCAACCACTAAAATATATATTTTTCTTATTACTGAATAAGATTAAGTAAAAAGATTAAAGATTCTTATTACTGAACATTTACCATAAAATATTAATGAACAACATGCAAACAGACAACATTTTGGTAATCTCATTTGTGCCCTTATGTAAAACAAATGATTTTATCTGTAAATGGATTTCGAATGTAACATTTGCAAAGACAGATTTCTATCTTTCTCTGTGTTATTAGTGTTGAATTAGCACCACCAAAATAGTTTCACATGACTTTGTAAAACTAATGGTTTGTGCTGTGTTAATGGTACCTGTGGGATCTGCTGAGATTTGCACACATACATATTTTAGAGCTGTCAGCGTCACTTTCCATCACCTGCAGGCCATGTTTACAACTGATGTTAACATCTGTCTTGGGTGATAACGACTGGTCGGGTGAGACAGATTGTTGTTTACACACGTGCATCGCAAATGCGTCTTTTGTGACCATTGGTAGTATTGACAAGTATAAGGTCTTTGATTTTGTGACTACTGCACTACAATACAACAGTACTATTGTGCACTACTGCACTACAGTTTGCTGCTGCATGCTGGTGAAGCGCATTTACAAAAAATGGTCCATCCTTTCTCCCACATATACAGTACTTCAATCCAAACAGAAACTGATGTTTATAGAATTATGCCTGTCCACAAGTGGTGGAGATTTTTTTTGTGACTCTTTCTGCAGTTAAACCGTTAATTCAACTGATTTGTTCAAAAACACTGATTCATTCAGGAATGAACCAAGCTTATGAGTCATTAACTCGTTCAATAAAATATTCCAGTTTAGATTAATAAAGGGTGATGCACACCACAATGGATGACAGAGCATCCTAAAATTCAAACATTTTTTTTGTCCTGAAATGATATTAATGTATCATTTTAATAATATTAATATATAATGTATTGTTTTTAATAAGCAACATTTTTATTTCAAAACTGAACAAATTGGTGTTGATATATATACTCAAGATGCTAGACATCCAAAGTTGTCCCTGTATATGAACTCAACCAGTTCCACATGCTGGGTCTCATTTAACCCAGTTATATAAGCAGCCCCTGCCCTCCTTTTACTGGAATACCGAGTGTCAAATTTAGTTCCAGTGTTTATGAATTACTAATATGTGCCCTGCAGACTTTTTTTTCCCATCTATAGCCAGCAATGAAAATGAAATAGAAGTGAGAGATGGAAACAAATGGGAGAACAAAGAGCTGCTGATTCACCAAACTTTATTTATTCATTTATTTATTTTTACATGTCTTATTTTTTTGGCTGGTTGTACTCTGCCCATACTGTGGTCCTGTTTGTCAATAGATGTTGCAGGCTTTCATTTTTTCTCATGGTCAGGTGTTTAAGTCAATAGATGTGCTAGATTGCCATGAGTTTTGTATTTATTCTCATTAAAAAAAATCTCAGCTGAAAGCATCATGCATCATATTTTGGACTCTATGAACTCTATGAATGAGTGCTTTCCTTGCCTGCTTATTAAACTGACTGAATGCACCTGGACACTGATTTAAAAAGCTTTTCCCATTTCAAGGCTCTCTCAATATGAATAAATATAACGACTTACTGACTTAAAATAAAATGTTAAATTTCTACAAACACATTTGGCAGATTGGCTTTATCGCAGATTTGTAAAGGTTATATTTTCTCTTCAAATATTTTTATCTCAGTAATAACATACAACTGAATTCTTTGTCTTTTAGCTGTCTAAACTTCTCTTTAATCATGTCTAAGATGTTTAGTTCATACCCTTCTAACCCAGACTACTAAGGCGTTTCTCATATATTCTTTTTGATGTTATCGGGATTGTATTCTCAGTGGCGTTGCCCTCCTCCTCAGCTATGTTACTTCACACACTGAAATATCAGTCTTCTTGTCACAGAAGCTGCCTTTGAAATTGATTTTCTTTATGTAAAGAGCAGTAAGCACTCTTCTTGCTGTAGGTCATGGAACAGGTGTGAGAATTAAATCATGCAAATATTCAATGTCGTCAATGATTTCAGAATAATAATTTTGGGCTGAACAGAAATGTTTCAGCACAGTACATTTGATTTACGCTGAAAAGCTGAGTCATTTTAACCGATTTGATTTTGTATTAAAGCAGCAGTTTTGCTTCAGGGTTCAGATTTTATATTGGACATCAAGGTGCGACCTAGTATTTTTTATGGCACAAACATTAACAAAAACAGTATACAATTTTGAAATTCTTTTATTATATATATATAAATAACTCTTATTATTAAAATGTATTTTCATAAGTTATTATTATTAGTAAATATTATTGGAAATATGAATGCATAAATTTTGCATGAACTGCATGAACCGAAGAATATATGCAAAATTATTAAAATGACATAAGCTGAATGGGAAAGAGGATATGAGAAGTTTTTTATTCTGCCTTTTAAACCAATTTATTTAGATTTTCTAACTACACTCCACAATTATATGGTTTGTTCCATTATATTGTTTATATTTAGCTATCTCTTTGACCATATTTTAGGTCGCAACTTAGCAGTTAATAATTTTTTTTATAAAGTTCTATAAAAATAAAAAGTTCATAAAATAACAAAGCAGTTTTTAGCAGCATAACCCATACGTTTCATTTAAAGTACTTTGCTGTACATTTAGTTCATAACAGCACTGCACTTAAGAAATTACCTTAACACCTTCTACTTACTTTATTATAGCACAAGTATTTGTCTTCTTTAAAAAAACATATGCTTCTCTATACAATACTTCACTGTCCGATAAGACACCATATTGCGTTATGCATTTGCTGTTCATTATTTGAATGAGGATTTATGTGAAGCTAAATACAATTATGCACTGGTAGCCTAACTCCTAACATAATCAGTGCAGTAAACCTATGAGCCAGGGAGGTACATCCCTGCCTTTCTGCCTTGTATTAGATTAGAGCCTATTGGTTGCAGGAATGTGCAGCTACAAGTTATCAAGGCACATCAGATTTCCCAGGCCCGCAAGTCTGCACTTAACCATTGTGACAGAGTGGAAAAAGATGCTTTTACTGTAAAACCGGAATGAGGTTGTTGTTTGAATCTTAATGTGACTAAAGCACACTTCTCAGTGTGACAAGGGGAAAAAATCAAGCGAATTCCAGAAACTGGGATTGTGGAAATACATGCTGCTGTAAAACACATTCTCGGTTTCGCTTTTATTTAAATAACAGCAAATTTGCATGTCTGGTTGAATTGAATTGTCTTTGGAGACCTTGAAGGCTGACAGGCAAGCGTGTGTAACAAGTTGTAGAGCAGTTTGTGTTGCTTGGTTTGAGTTCTCAGTGGTGCGATTACTCCTTCTGACAGGTCCAAATAAAGACAGATTGAACAAACATGTTGGAACCACATCACATGACCTGAGCAATCCAATCAGATATCAGCAGCATGAATGTGCCTGTAAAACATATATGCGTGCATGCATTCAGAACTTAACTGCTTTGGAAAGTTGTGTTGGCTTTAATAAAACCAATAAGTAGTATCTTTTCAGAATGGCATGAAGTGCTGTAAAATTGCTTTTCAGATCTGACATTTGAGTGGCACAATTGACAAATTTCATTTTATATTACAGCTGGACGAAAGTGTTTCACACAGATTGAAATGCAGAATTGTGGTCCTGACCAAATTGGCATGGAGTTTGATGTGTGACCATCCTCCTTTTCTTGTCACACACATCAGCCCCTGCCGCCCTTCCTCTTTTGCCTCACTACATCCGTTGACATCTTGCTTTTTGTTGTTTTTCCATCCACAGCCATGAATCTCCTGTCAATATCATTCCTTTTAACACCACTCTCACAATATCTGAGCATCTAAATCAATTGTCAGATCATTTGATAAGAATGCAATCAGATCTCTCAGAATTGGGCTTAAAAAAAGACAATGCCCTTGAAGAGAACGTAATTGGAGAGGAATGTCTGGCAGTAGAATGATTGATGTGGGTATTCTGCTTTTGTTGATAACTTGCAGATTGAAGATTGGATAACAGTCACTGTTGACACTTCTCTTTCACTGAAGCGAGAGTGTCCCACTTTCCTCACACCAGAATACAGCAGGTTAGAACTTTTGCTGTAACTTTTATAAAGTTAAAAATTTTTTATTATCCTAGGTTTTGTTTAGTAGAAAAACTGGCGGCAGTGTTGGGAGTCCCCTAAGTAGGTCTTCACAAAAATGGATTTTGAGGAAACTCTAACAGGGAACCTGAGGTAAACAGGCTTCTGCCCAATTATAGGGCAAGTGACTAGACTTAATAAAACTCTCATATGGAACATTGATCTTTCCGGGCAGAGGTGAAGGACTTTCAGTCTGACTAAGAGCCAAGGACAGACATGTTCTCAAATATATAGTAAATATATCCAGAAAGATAAGGGATGGGAATTGGGAAGAATGTAACAATTTAGGTTCCTTATTGCTAAATTAATTTATAACAAGCAACATACCAAACAAATAAATGATTTATTTATTATTATCTTTTTTAATATTTAAAAAATTTGTTCATTTGTTAATTGTCTCGCGCTATTGACTATCAAACAGTAAACAATAGAAAATGTTTTCACATTTTCTAACTCTACTACTCAAAACAATGACTCACAACCACTTTCTGCAACATTTGTTTCGTGAACTGTACACTATGTACCTGAAACACATTCTCTTTCAGCAGCTTCTGTATTCCATGAAAGTCAGATAGGAATAACATGATACTTTACCTGAAATTTACCTGATTCACGCAGAATCTGCACTACACTGTAGACTACACATTATGTGTAAACAAATCATAATTCAGTCATCGTCAAATTTTCAGTGGTGCCTCAGAGGTCTTTTGGAACACATTTATAGACATCATAAATAAAACTCAGTCATGCAAAATGTTTTTCTGTATGACATCCTGGAAGAGTACCTCAGTCACAGCCCTACAGGGTTTCTCTAATTAAATTTGCTCTCAAATGAACAAGCTGATGTACATGCTTTTTTTAACACAGAGCCAAATTGTTTAAAATGACAGAAGATATAAAATAGACATTTTCTGTCAGAATTAGGTATAGAATCTTTTCTCAAATATGATTCATAAACATTATTTTACACTTAATTAAATTTCAAAGAAGATAAGAAAGATATGTGAGTACATTTAAATGGTACAATATTAAATAAAATAACATTTTTGAGGCAGTGAATAAATCTAACTCAAACCATTTGAGTTCATAGAGTACAGTAAATAAAAAGTTCTGTCATGAAACTCTAGATACCGCAGGTCGACAGGTTCTATCTCAATCTGATATAATCACATCATTATTCACATGGTGCAGCCGACTGGTTCTAGTTGCATCAACAGCCAATGAGCTTGCTGCTCAACATTCAAATACTTTGCCAGTGCTTACTGTAGCAGTTGCAGCATGCTTCAGAAACCCTCCACTTTCCCCAGCTCCACCTGTATAGATCTTCTATGGGGTAATTTAATGTATGCTATATATGCGAGGTTATTTCATATATGTTATATGTGCAGCAGCAGTATTTCTTACATGCTCACAGCAGCATGTCTGTGGATGTATTCGCAGTATAGCAAGTCTCAGTACTTGCTCTGTTGCAGATCTATTCCACCAAGACCGAACACATTAACATTTCCATGCATACTTTCATGCCAAACTTTCAGAGAGAAGTCATGACAGAACTTGTACTTAACAATCTGATGTGATGGTACTTAATATAACAAATGCTGTTTAATTGACACCCCCTTTTTTAGAACAGAAAAAGGAACTCACAGAACTGTGGCAACAAAGACGGAAACATAATTCATGTATTTAAAAATTGTATTTCCATCTCTGTTGCAACAGTTTTGGAAGTGTCTAAAATGACTGTACCCATATGTAAAAGTCATTGGTGTTTGGTGATGAGTTTTTGGCTCAAGGTCTGCATTTAAAGTCACACCAGAGGTATTCAGCTGGGATTAGGACTTGGCTTTCTGCAGACCAGTCAAGTTCTTCCACACTGACTGAATCAATCATTTCTCTTTGAACCTTGCCTTATACACAGATACACTGTCATGCTAGAATAGAAAAGGGTTCTGTCCAAACTGCTGCTATAAAATTAGAAGCATACAATTCCCTAGAATATCATTATATGCTTAAACATTAAGATTTGTACTCATGGATATTACTAAAGTAGTCAAACCTGTTAATTAGAAGGGGCCAATACTTTTGGCACTATAGTGTACGTATATAGATATTGCATATAGTGGACTTTAAAGGCATATGTCAAAAAGCCATGTATATGGCTGAAAGTATGTTGTCTAACTAACAAAACACAATAACAGTAACAATCAACAACAATTTTTGAGCCCAAACAGATCATTATGAGTAGAGAATGAACTCCAGACTACATCAAAACAGTGTAAATAAACCTGGCAAACAATGAAACCATGCAAACATATAAATTATTCATGCCCTGGTCCTGGGATTCCCGGAGAACACAGTACTCCATGTGATGCCAGACATCATAACTAGTTTACCACAACAGTGTCCACTGCTCTTTGAACTGTAAACAGCTTCATGGATTATAAAAAGGGAGAATTTGCTTCATGTTTGGTTGATGTGTAACTTGTGAACAGTTTAGTACATCAAAAAGCTTTCAAAATCTTTTGACAAGTCTAGCCTTAAGATGGTCTTTACAAAATTTGGTGAAGACCAGATGAAAGCTGTGGTTAAAGGGGTCATCGGATGCCCATTTTCCACAAGTTGATATGATTCTTTAGGGTCTTAATGAAAAGTCTGTAACATAGTTTGGTTAAAATTCTTTGATGGTAGTGTAAAACAACACCGTTTTTACCCTGTAAAAAAACAGCTCTGTCTACAGCAAGCCATTTTATTGCATGTTCCTTTAAATGCAAATGAGCTCTGCTGACCCTCTTCCATGCCGTTCTCTGAGAGACTGTTTACTTTAGCCGCATTCAACATGAAACTTGCTAATTAGTACATTATTAGGAAAGGCGATTTGCAAAGATTCATTAAAAAACCTGTCTGGATCACAAATGATTCGCGCGAGCATATATGCATATGCGGGGGTGCATTCCATTCAAAAACAAACGTAATCCACTGCGTCTTCAGCGGCTCAGATGTCGGGAGTAAATGACGACTGCTATGTTCATTATTATATCCAACAACAGAACACCTCAATCGCTTAGGAGTCATTCTTGTCTACATCTGCTCTGGCGGTGAAACAATGGTGGACTGATGACAGCTCACTCAGGGCGGAGCTAAGGTAAGACACCAGTCCAGTCTGTGCTGAAACTGTCAATCATACTATCGTGGGAGGGCCTTGGTCTGTGTGACGTCACACAGACAGGCATCTGAGATCGGCTTGATTTTAGAAAGGGGAAATGATTTAACGAGATAAAAAAAAAACACTGGGTGGATTTTTATCATTATAGGGTTGTGTACACACACTGCCAACACACATTTCAGTTCAAACAACTTGTAAAAGTGCATGTCGCATCCGATGACCCCTTTAAAAAATATGCATTCTCAAGGTTCAAAACGTCTGAAAATCTAGACTGGAAGTCAAAGTCACTTTGATGGTGCAAGACAGTTTGAGGGAACAACCTGCAAACTGGCATCAAGAATATTGAGAAAATAAGTATACTGACATTATTACAAAAGATCAGACACACTGTGACAGCAAGCACAAAGAATAAAACAGGCAGAACGCTTTGCCATGTCGAACATAAGACCATAATATTTAACACATCAAATTTAAAGTTTGAGTTAGACATGTAGTTTGAGAAAGGACTTTGTAGGGACTTATTAGGTCACAGATGATTAATTTAGGGACGTCTATGTGTGCTGTTGTGAGCGTGTTTTTTTGTGGAGTAGTTTTTCTAATCCCCTTGAGTTGAAAATGGCAGCATCTGACCCATTAACCGTAATCAACCTAATTTTAGTTTTTCTCAGGCAATAGCATGAGTGTCCTTCTTTCTGTCAAGAGGGACAGCAATAACACAGACCAAAAGGAGTGAAAAGGGCCAATGAAACAGTTTTTGCATATGGTCCTTTGGGTTTGACTGAGATTAGAGAAATTAGAATATTCCTAATGTTGGCCAGTAACCCCATAGTGTCTTTGGGGAAATCAATAGTTACAAAACAGACCAGGGTCTCAAAGTAGGTCTCCCTTGGCAGTAGTGAGAATTCTGCTTTGATGGGTGGCTTTATGGTTAATGCACAGCCTTATAGACCTGGTTTTAAGAAACCGAGACACCACTTGTTCAGGTAACTTCATATGTTTGTGTTCTGACTTCCTTTAGAGAAAGACTATGGGGAAAAAAAGAGGACAAAAGTTCTAACTAACAATTAAGAAGCAATAAAAACATCTCCCCCTTGTCAATTTGTATAATTAGTGCTATCATCCACTGTGATTTTCATGCCTAGTGTGTTTCTCAACACATTGTTCATCGGCATGATGGATGTATCTTGCCTACTCATTTCCCTCATGTCACAGGGTTAACAGCCTTTCTAGAGATGTTTCTCTATGTTGCCGGGTAACAAAGAGTAGTCATCATAAGAATTGCCGGCGGTCATGCCTATCCGTCATTAGGGGGCACTCTCGTGCGTCTGAGCAGCGCAGTGAGAAAAATGGAAAGAAAGAGAGTGTTTTATTTTCGGGGAAACGGTTTATGATTGGGGGCATCCCGGGCACGAGTGAGTTGAAGTGCGTGGACTGGAAAACAACACCGTCTGTTGTTTGGACAGGGAAAAAAACCAGGTCTTATGTCTATATTCCCAGGGAAAAGCAAATTGTTCCTTACTGTGGTGACGCTAGTAAAGATTGCCAGACTGTAGATGAGTTTATTGAGGAACTCGAACGAGTTATTCGTGTAAGGGGACTGAGTGAAGAGGATCAAGTAGACTTTATTTTGTCACACTGGAGGGGATCGGCTCTGGATGAGGTTAAACTGTGTATGGGGGGGGAGGATGCACAACCGCGGGAGTTTTTTGTGTATTTGAGGGCTGCATTCCGTGAGAAGCGTACAACCCCTCAGTTTTTACATGCCTTTTATGCAAGGAAACAGTTAGAGGGGGAAGATCTCAGAGAGTATTCGCATGCCTTGTCGACAATGTTAAACGCGGCACTCCAGCAGTCGCCTAATGCAGTGCAGGATGTGCAGGTAGCACTAAGGGATCAGTTTGTGGAAGGAGTAAGGGATTCCATACTCCGTCGGGAATTGCGCAAGATAGTGCGGGATCGACCTCGTGTGACACTATTTGGCTACCACCAAAAGCCAGGCTTGGGGTACTTTCTCGAGGTTATCAGGTGGACAGGGGGGCCTGTGACGTAGCATTCCGCCAGATTTCCAGAGATCATGAGGAAGTCACTGTCAGCGTGAGGTCGATGACAGAGACCAAAGGTGACTTGCAGTGTCCCTTGGACAGGGTACAAATGGGTGGGACTCCGGTTCAGCAGGCAGAATTGCGAGCATTGTTGAGGGAGTACGCGGATGTGTTCGCAGCGTGTGACGAGGATCTTGGGTACACTGATCGGGTGAAACACGAGATTCCCGTGACCGATGACGTGCCTGTCGCTCAAGCGTACAGACGTATACCTCCCAACCAGTTTGAGGAGGTGAGGGAGCATATTACCGGATTGCTGAAGAAGGGGGTTATTAAGGAAAGCTCAAGCCCATATGCGTCCCCGGTGGTCCTAGTCAGGAAGACTGACGGAAGTCTGCGGCTGTGCGTAGACTACCGGAAACTGAACTCGAAGACCCAGCGCGATGCATTTCCCCTGCCGAGGATAGACGAGAGTCTAGACGCACTGTGTAATGCCCAAGTGTTTTCAACCATAGATCTGGCGAGTGGCTATCACCAAGTAGCGATGCACGAGAAAGATCAGTATAAGACCGCCTTTGTCACGCCATTCGGACTGTATGAATATGTGCGGATGCCGTTCGGTCTCTGTAACGCACCGGCAACATTTCAGAGACTCATGCAGGCTGTAATGGGTGATTTGGTGTTCCAGATGGTTCTTGTCTACTTGGATGATCTTTTGGTCTATTCGAGTTCGTTCGAGGCACACCTGTCTAGACTTGAAACGGTACTTTGCCGGCTGAGGGAAGCAGGGTTAAAGATTAAAGTGGAAAAATGCCACTTTCTCCAAGCAGAGGTAAGGTTTCTAGGACACCAAGTTTCGGCCCAAGGGGTAGGTCCTGACCCCGACAAAGTCAGTGCAGTAGTGCAGTGGCCAGTGCCTAGCACAGTGAAGGAACTGCGATCCTTTTTGGATTAATGCCGCTTCTTCTGCATACGCGGTCGGAAATAAAGAACCCCTAGTTTAGATACTTGGCAGTGTTTGAGTTTCTTTAAGAGTTTACACATTCACACGGCCACATCTAGATAACATGTGCTTCCTGCTGTGGAGACAATGGATGCACAGTATCTTAGTTCAGCAGCATTCGGTTTCATCTTATCCTCACATACATTTTCTCTGATTCATCCAGTTTCTTTAGTTCAACCTCAGATTGCCTAACAATGTTTGGACAGCAGAGTTATATGTAAACCACTTAAATTATATGTAATTAAATTGTCTTCAAAGTGTATACAATATACCATATCCAAAGAAACACTGTACTTAGCAGTGTGAAATGATATCAATTTAAATATAATATATATGCAATTAGTTAAGTCTAAATACAACATCAGAATACAAATCAATATTCTTTATTCCACATACATGTATTTTTTTCTTTTACTTTGAACTGTTTACAATCTAAATGATTCAACAACAAAATGAGAAACTACCACAACAAAGTCAGAATTTCTTACTAGGGAAGGAAAGAAAAAGAAAAAGAATTATAAAAAAAATGAATAATGGTATATCGACTGGAAATGGAGACATTTTGTATTTTGTACCAGATGAGGGGTTAGAGTCATAGAAATGGACAAGAGCACAACTAAAAATGGTGTGTATACTTGCAGCAAAATCATAGGGGAAAAATCATGAATTTAAACCATTTGAAAATCTTCACCTTGTATTATTGAGTTTGAACGTAAAGGCCTTTGCTAATAAATAATCTCTCTTCTTTTTTTTCCAGATTATAAACAAATATAATATTCTTCATATCAGGAGAATAACTTGGGGTAGACAAACGGCACACATGTTCCCCGGAGTAACATTTCACACCCGCTAAAGCCCTTTGTCCTCCATCCTCAAACAGTTTGAGTAGCGAGACGATGGCTTGGTCACACAGTATTTCCTTCGAATCAAGGCCTGTTCAAATTTTGGCGGTCATTGCATTTCGTGAACAATGCAACAAAAGAAAGTGTTTATACATGTTAACATACACATACATAACTGAGCATTACGTACATATATGCAGGATAATGAGGGAGATAACAGATTCCCGATCATCTGTTGGTCGCAGTGAGAAAGCATGTGCGAGCCTCGGCAAATAAGAGTAATACTTGAATTTTACAAATCGGTTCTGTACACAATTTGTGTTGGAGTGTTGGTGAACATCCCCTCTTACCAAGAGGGTTTCATACAAATTGAAAGTGGTTCATTATTGACACATATTATTCCCCTTGCACATCCAGTGAAGTCCAAGCTTTACCAAAACCTGGACTGAACCTTAGGGACTGTTGAGTTTCCTGGCATTGGTTTGAAGGAGTCCTGTTCCAGGTAGCATTTGTGAAACAAAGATCAGGGTAAACTCCCACTGGTATTACTTTCAATGTCTTAAATCATTTTCATGTTAAAGCGACGTGGCCCAGCACCCTGGTCCGCCTCCTCAGCAGAGGTCCCATTGGACTTTGAGCGTGGCACGTACTCAATATCAATGTTGTTTTTATGTTTGCCTTTTCCTCTACTCCATACAAACAGGAGCAGGAAGCAGAAGAGAACCACTCCTAGGAATGTGAAACAGCCCATGGCTGTAGAAACTAAGATAGTCTTTAGGTCCAGGCCAAAGGTCACATTGGGGAGGTTGGTACCATTGGCAGTGGCATTGCTTGTATCCGTGTAATGCTGGGTCCTGTTGGCATACAGCGAGCCCAGACTTTTCACTGCCAGTGATACCATAAGAGTGTCATTGCCTGCCGTGTTAGAGGCCACACACATATACACACCGTCATCCTGAACCTCCGCCGCCTTGATATCCAATGAGCCGTTGTTGTGGACTATCACCCTGCCATGGCTCCTGTTGGTCAGGTGCCTCCGACGTGGGGTGACCCAGGAAATAGTGGGCCGTGGGGTCCCCTCTGCACTGCAGTGTAAACGGGCTGACTGTCCCTCCTCCACGGACACCATCTGAGTCCGGTTTTCTCGGATCTTCGGCTTGGTGCAGGTCACGTAGTAGGATAGCAAGGTCTCTTTGAACTCCTTGAAGGGGCGTCCGTGAATTCCTTCCGGAGTGCTGCACTCGGGCTGGGTGTCTCCAAAAGAAATGGAATGGCGTCTTTGCAGCAACCACATGAGTCGGCAATCACACACCAGAGGATTGTTGTTGATCAACAGCACCTCTAGGGCCTCAGGAGCATGGAATACACCCCTCTCCAGGGTATCAAGGTGGTTGTGGGAGACATTTAGAGAATGGAGCCAGCGGATGCCCTGGAAAGCGTAGGGTTCGATGGACACCAGTTGAGACCAAGCCAACCTCAGCTCACGCAATCGCACCAGGTCCTGAAGCAGGCCACCCTCCACCGTCCGGATACGACTGTAGGAGAGGTTAAGGTGTGTGAGGTAAGGCAGGTGGCGAAGAGCCTGGTAAGGGAAAGTGGACAGGTTGGTGTTGGTAATAGAAAGCGTGGTGAGGTTGAGGCCATGCAGAGAATTAGCAGGGACCAAATCTAATGATGGCCAGTTGTCAATCTCTAGGTGACGGAGGTGGAAGAGCTTCTTGAAGGAGTAGGGGTGTAGAGAGCTGATACTGAGGTAGCGCATATGTAGGCTCACCAGGTTGTGCAGGTGGGACAGGGCATCTGTTGGCACCACCGTCAAGTTACAGCGCTCCAGCATCAGGCTCTCCAGTGACAGTAGTCCACTAAAGGCCCGATGGGAGATGTAAACCAGCTCATTGTCTCCAACTTCTAATGACCTAAGGTTGCGCAGGTCCTGGAACATATAGTCCACCAGAATGACAACTTTGTTGTCACTGATATCCAGGTTCGTCAGGTTGGAGAGGCCGGAGAAGACGCCTAGAGAGAGGAGCTTGATACGGTTGCTCTTTAAGCTCAGTGTGTGGAGGCTGTAAAGCGAGTTGAAGGCTCCAGGCTCAACGTAGGCAATGATGTTCCCACTCAGGTCCAGTTCTTCTATGTGTGGATAGACAGCAAAGTCATCAGGGTTGACGGCCGGAATGCGATTCTTGCTGAGATCAAGGATTCGTGTCTCAGTTGGGACTCCATCAGGGATGGCGTTGTAGCGCTTACGGTGGCAGATGACAGAGCGGCTCTGGGCGGAGCACTCGCAGCGAGCGGGGCAGGCCAGAGTGGAGCCCACGAACACGGCCACCAGGGCCAGCCCCAGCAAAGGCTGCCAGCAAGACACGGCTGTGTGCAGCATGACTCGACTCAAACAGTCCACCATACTGTCATGGCTCTGAAGGAAACAGAAAACCAAAAAGTTAGTATATGAACTAACATTGCATAGAAGCCATAAGTAATATACAGGTAGCATCTTTAGCAAAATAATAATAATAAAAAAAAATGTAGAATTAAACTAGGTACTTAATCCCACTTATCAATACTGGTTAGTGTCTTGTAACATTATATGCACAACATGGATTCATCTAAAACGGCAGGAGACACCACTCAATGGACTTGATATGAATTTGTTTGTATTGCACATAAAAAACTAGCTGATCAGTGTAGCCATGCACATACAAATGAACACTGCCTCAGTTCTTGCTTGTGGGTTTGTATGTGCATGGATTGATTCTTTATTGTTTGCACATGAATTCACAGCCCTACGGGTGTCCTGCTGTTTTTCTTTCTTAGCCAGTTCAGTACTTTTGAAGATTTGGACTTTCTCGCCATTACATTTCTGTGTGGTTTTGCAGTTTTCCTAAAGCTGCTTTTTAAATCGAAATCTTTTTCACAAAATCTATGCTCATTAATAGTAGTACCTAGCATTATACCTATTTAAAAGAGATGTTCAAAGTAATTGTTAAAGACATATTAATTAAATGCTAATTTAATTATAAACATTCATAGAGTATTACTTAGAGAATAAAGACCATAATTTACACAATTAACTTAATTAACTTAAATAATATGGTCTTAGTTTCAAAGTGGACAGCAGCATAAATTATTTTGGTGTTTGAAAGCTTTTGTTCATTATGTCTACAGAAAAAACATTTGCTTATCGGATTCAGCCTTGAACATATAAAAAGTTTGGCTTTATTTTTTCTAATCTCCCTTAGAACTTTCAAAGAATATACATCTACATTAATCATTTGAACAGCACAAACATATATACAGACACAAGACAAACCAGGATTATAGTGATTTCAAAACTGCACTCTGGCGCATCATAAATATAAATAGTTGGAGGGCACAATCCACTGGTGCAGACATTACAGACGCAATTATGTAGATTATTACAAAGGCGGAAAAGATGAGTAAATGAGGCCTCAGAGGTTAATAAAACACATTTACTGCTTTTTTAGACATTCACCTTAATACGACCTCTGCGCAAGACTCAAAACAAATCATAGAATCATATCATTTTTGTCCTGACATCAACACTCATCCAAATTCAAAATCTGTTTATGTATGTAAGCCCACCTCTAAAAGAGACGCTGACTGCATTTGAGGCCAAACACAATAGCCAGGTGACAATAAAACGTGCAACTTCTTGTTTTTGAACCACCTGTACTGTTTCTTTTAAACTTGTGACCTTTATGTTGGACTCTTTCTGTTGTCACTCATACCTGTTGCTAACGTTTGTCAGATATTATTCTCAGACCTTCATAAAGGCCTTGATTTTAAAGTCAACATGAAAATCTAAATCAACCTCTTTTACTTTCTGAGGAACTTGGTGGTCTTAATACTCTTCAAAATATAATAACTGTTACGGCTCATGAAACAACTTCCTAGAATTCTTTGAAACAACCTTACTTCTTGGCTGACATCTTGCACTTTTTAAACCCCTCCTCTTAATCTACCATGCAGGCTCTATTGTGGTGACAACCACCTGATGGACAAAATCAAGCCCCACCCTCAAATATTTCTCATTGAATATCCTGTTTAAACTGGAAATATATGTCAAAAATGGGATTTTAAAATTAGTAATTTAAATTAGTAAAATGGGATGCAAACAACTTTTCCTGTTGACTTTAGAAGCCCTGGCAGCGTGATTACTCTTCTCTCTTGTTTGAGGATTATTTATTTATTTCTGGCTCAGCATACTCAGCATCGTGTGAAAAATCTCACTGCAGTCAAGTCACAGTGGTGTCTGCCTGTGTGTATCAGCAAAAACAAGCACTCTCACATGATGCATGTGGAGACACTTTCATAAACGTCCTGCAGTGTGACTAAGTGTGCATGTGTTTGTTTGATTGTTTATGTAAATATGCAGTTTCACAGTCACATTTGAACCTGAGATGGCTGTTTGTAAGTTGATGCATTATAGTGTTGAAGTCATAGCAACATTTGCACTTGCACTGCATCTGGTATGAACTTACTTTGAATTGTGGGATGTGCATGTCAATGTTTGACCTCTAGAGGGCAGGTTTGCATAATAGGGCAATTCAGAAAACCAAAGGAGGACATAAGTAATAACAGATTCAATCAAAGGAGTGCTATTTATTATAAGTGTGTTCATTTGTAAATGTAGACAATATTTAAATTAACTATAATGTAAATTGAACCAATTTTCCTGGTTATCTGTAACCTGTGCACTGTAAATTCTACATAGGAAATTACAATACAATAAATTAAGTCAATATATCATCTAAATTAACATTAAAAAGACAAAACTTTGCAGTCTTCAGTGAACAGTACAAATGAATGTGTCAGGAATGCATAATGAACTAGAGTTTAATGACGTAAACATAATTTTTTGATTGTTCCTACGCATTTGGCAAAGATAAAGCAATGTGATGTTCAAGTAGAAAATGCAAAAATGAGTATCTGCAAAGCTCAACAATGAGTAGTGTGTAAGTGTGTGGGTGTGTATTGGTGAATCAGACAGATTGTGAAACAGATTGTGAAAAGTGCACAGACACAGCAGATCATCTGGTGTGTCATGGGCCGCACTAAATTTAAAGAGAGAAAAAGAGGTGCAGAAACCCCGCAGGCACAAAACACAGCTTGGTTGAGTTTTAAAACATGTATATGATCTCTTTATACAACGTGAAATGCCACGCATCCGCAGAAAGCAAATCACATTTGTAGCAAATGTATACGGTCTCCTCTTGCACGTAACAGATTAATTGGGTGCGGGTGGTGGCGGTGACAGAAGACGTATACATAGGTCTAAATATTGACAGTATTTTACCTCTACCCAGAGAATGACCAGTGAAACAGAGCAAAAACAGAAAAAAAGAAGGAAAGAAAATATTACACAACTGTTCCTTGTTTAGACAGAGTGTCTGTTTTGCCTGACCAAAATATATGCTAATCATCACAAAAAATGAATTTGGTGTCCTGTGTATTTCTGGCTTTATTAGTGTTGCCAATTATGCCCTGAAACGAAACAGAATAGGAATAAATGAGACTTAGTATGATAAGACGAGAACACATTCCCCCCTTTATATAGCAGGCCTATGTTTAGATTCCCACAATGAGCAATTTGAAGCATTACGCTTGTTGACACGCGTCTCCAAGAGAGCAGGTGCTCACAGTGAAGAAACGCAAACATGACATCACCGTGTTTGTATCAGGAGTCTTATTAGATGACAAAATTAGTCTTTCTTTCACTAACATGCACATACACACAGAAACTGACAGACTAGCGTATACAAACACATATTTACACATCCAAAGACACTGCACTACTTCATATTTAATCAACAACTTGTACCTAGGTTAACCTTTCACTGATCTTATTGGCTATTTCCCCCAAGCTGAATTTAGATGCGTCTTTGTTAGCTATTCAATACCGTATTGATCGCCACTATCTGGGAGAGTTATATATGGGACCAATTGGTCTTTTGTCAAATCCATACAACACATTTGTTCATGACTCATGCCTCATGATATTAACACATTTTCAAATCTCAGGTGGTTTGGATAGGCTAATTACAGCATTCCACACAATGGTTTGGATCTTATTTTGTAACGCTATAAATATAATGCTATTTAAATGTAAAAAAGTAGGATTGGGTGTGAATTAATCCATTGGGTTTAGATTGGACTCTGAAAAGTTCTCAGTATCTCTGCTGAAAAAACAAAACTAAGCTGGTCTTAGCTATCTTAAAATGATCTCCCAGCCTGTCTAAGCTGGTCTACCTGTTCTCCCAGACTGAAAAGTGCTCAAAACCCCTCTAAAACAAGCCAACAGACCACCAAGCTAGGAGTCAAGCAAACCAATTTGTACAAACTAGTTTAAGGTGTTTCCTTCAACAAGTACATGACAGGTGTTTATAGAGGAGAGATTGAAAAAGAAAAAGTATTGGTGACATCAGCTGATACTGAAAGTCGTTGTGATGAAATTTTACGAAGACAAACATTTTCTTTTGGCTTTGGAAAAAAGTGCAACAATTAATCGCTCATAAGCTCTCGCTCACAATTGCTTCATAATAACATGTATAAAGAAAATAAATAGGGCCAATTTTGATATCATGACTTTAAAGCTTGACATAATCAGTGCATAGTAAACTAAATGTAGTCTATAAAATATCTAACTTGACCTTTTCATAAATGACACGTTCTCTTCAATAAGTGATGATGTATTTGGCTTGCCATTCAATCTGCAAATTCATTTCATTTACTCTTCTATGTGCTGACATGTGAATGCATGCCTGTTACAGAGATAGGGAGAGAAAGATAACATTTAAACACCTGGGACATGTATTTTGTCTCGACCGGGCTGTGATCGGCTTAAAGTGTGTGAATGGTCCTCCCTGGCTCTGTCAACCAGACTAGAACCAAGTCTAATACCCTTACATGGGCTCTCCAGCATTTTCCGGTCTTTTGCCCTGGCAGTTTTAGGCTTTAGATAACAAACTGGACTCCTGTGCAATCAAGCAACAAATGTCATTTTAAGCCAGGATGTGCTCTATCTCCACTCACAGACTATCTTGGTCCTTTTGATGTGGACCACCTAATATGATGGCCACCCTGCAAGAGCCCTGTGAATATATTTTGTTTACTTCACCAAGAAAAGACTTGATAGTTACATTATATATTCAAATGGCCTGCGAGTGAACATGGTAAAGCTCTGGAAAAATTACACAGAATTAAATATAATCATGCGGAAAGAATGAGGTTACAGCGTGTTTGCATGCATGGTCACTCCCATATTATTTAAACATAAATATAAAATATCAATATACATTATATATTCCATAATGCTTTTTACACAGTGGTTTGCTAAGACTTCACTTAAGGAAACTGTAAGTTCTAGGCCAGAGCTTGAGATACTTTTCAGTTGTTTTTTTCCACTCCCATTAACACATATACACAACACACCTGCCTCAGCTGGACATGAAGCTTTAGAGAAACAACCACCTCACACAAACAGATGTGTTAGAAGTACAGCCTAAAATAGCATGTGTTTTTTTTCCTTTTCACACTTTTAGTGTTTTTTTTAGAAGACAACAAGTTAAAACAAAGGCAGTGAGATTTCCATCCTGGTGAGCATAGCTTGTTTGCTATATGCTTACTCTAATAATACAAACACATATGGATTTCACAAATGATGTTTTGTTGTTCTAGGTTAAAATATTCCAGTAAATATAATCAGCATTGGCATGGACATCTTCGTTTACCAGCTCTGTCCCAGCAGTAAGCTCAGTGTTCACATCAATATAATTGTTAACGTTATTAAATCATTGCTTTATTGTAATGAGTCTCATATCTTCTAACGATGCTACCCTGAAGGAAAGATGTAATTAACTTAGAGGTTGAAACAGAGGAAAGGTGAACATCTAGCCCTTAACTTTTTAGTGGGCTTGTGTGATATCATCACAGCCAATGGTAACGAGGAGTCAAAGAAGAATTCTTCAAAAGTTTCTTGCAGCTCATCTGTAAGGAGAACTCCGGAGAACTTTATCAAAATGTCATCTTCTAGGCTGAGAACGGCTACAGCAGGTTTGTAGTATAAGGATATTGTGATGTCACATCTATTAGCCACTTGTTGGAGGTTCAATATTGTTAGCATTTGAGAAACTCTCCAGCAGGCTGTTAAACACCACATGCAGTGGTTCAAGGAAGTGGACAGGAAACCCCAGTGGCCCCTTGGCCAGAATAAATCCATTTCTCCTACTATTGATTCAGATTTACAAAGTGAGTTTCCACACATAATCCAATCACAAGCACCTCTGCACATAAATTGAAAATACCAATACCAGATTGACTAATGCAGAAATGACAAGTTAATTGATTCCTAAATACACAACCATTTAATCCAGTTTGACTGACAGGCCAAGGGGAATGCCTTTTAATCCAAGATATCCTCAGCAAAACAATCAATTTTACTGGAATTCTTTTTACTAACAGATGGATGTTTTGATAGGTAGCGAAATGCTTTTGTAAACACAAATATTTGTTTTCTAATATCTGTATTACTGACTCTTTACTTTTTAAAACACAAAATAATCAATATTTTAAATAAATAAATGAATAAATAAATAAATGAATAAATACATAAATAAAATACCAAGCCCAAAATTTAGAACAGTATTGTATACTACTAATACTAATAAAAATAAAATTATAATGAAAAGCATGTCAGTATAAGCACAATAAAAACTGTAGTATTTATTTTATATTTCTATTATATTATATATTTTTTATATAGTAATTTTAAATATATATATATATATATATATTTAAATGATCGTAATTTTGACTGTCATGATTTAAATTTTGTATAAATTGTTTTATTTCAATTTATCCAAGATAAAATATCTTTATTAAAAATGACAGAAACACAACTAAATTACTAAAACCTTCAAATTTAAACATGTATTAAAAAATATATCTAAATAGTACAGCAATAATACCAAAATAACACTCGTTCGACAGTGTTTTTTGTTTTGTTCAGACATTTTTACAGTAACACAATACAAATGTACCTGAGATACAACACTGCATAAGATATTAAAAATTTTAAAAGTCCCCTGAACCATTTAATTTGTCTTGTTTCGCTTGTTTTAAGCCGTATTTAAGTAATTTTTTACAGTATAATCCTGGATTACTGTAATTATGAGTCCAACTGGTCTTTGCCCACTTCGTATTAGAGGTTGCACAGATTTTGATGTTGTTTAGTCTGAAATTAGTAGTTTGTGCAGTTTTGGCAGTTTTTTTCCATGCTTGTGTGTGTGTGTGGTTTGTTTATGCTTGTGAGGGTCAGATGTCTTCAAAAATGTAGTGAAATATCATGACATGTGACGTGTGAGGACATTTAATGTCGTTGAAAACGGTCGTAAATGGTCCAGATGATGTTTGTCTGTAAATCTGACGATGTGCAGGTTTCTGTGAGAGTCAGATTTAGCAGAGAGAAAATATTAACCTGATCGAAAAACAATGGAAGTCTGTGAGATGAGCTCACTAAAATAATATAAGCTCTGTATATATATATGTGTGTGTGTGTGTGTGTGTGTGTGTGTGTGTTTGAAGATTTCTCTCACTCATACTGTGTGTGTTTGTGTGTTTCTGCAGGTGTTCTACATGTCTCATAGAGAGTTGCATCTCTCACCCTGTGTTTGTTTGCGTGCGTGCGTGTGTGTGTGTGTGTGTGTGTGAATGCGTGTATGCATGAGGCGTGTTGTGTGTGTGTGTGAGTGAGTGTGTGTGTGTGTGTGAAAAACCATGCTGTGATGGATGTCTTATTTAATTTATATATATATATATATATATATATATATTTTATTTTATTTTTTTTCTTTCTTTCTTTTCTTTTTTTCTTAATAGGACAGAACTGATGGGATGGTAAATTGTAAATTTGCATTTTTGATGACTCTGCTTTTCTAAAGCTGTCTCTGACCTGGAGTTTGATTTATTTATCTGTTTTGTGAGGTGAATTTCATACTGGGTAACAAAAAGCCCCGAAGAGCAATTTACAGTTTTTCACCACCCCTTGTGAGGGGCTCCAATTGCTGCAGCAGCACAATTGGCCGCCCCCGCTGAGGAAGTGAGATGGGATCAACATCTCTGACTGTGAGAATCAAAGGCAAAATCTGAAAACCCCACTAATTATGCAGCGACCAACCATACACTTTACACAGAGCTCATCAGGAGGAACGAGCTTGCGTTAATTAGTGATAAAGCAATAGAGGAAGAGAGACGGTTCTCTTGTTCCTCTCACCGATAACCCTCTGTTAAGAGTGCAGCCAAGAAGTAGAGTGAAACTCAACTGCCATTTCCTTACGCTCATTCTTTCCTTACTATTTGGTGATTTTTTAAAATAAAATTAGTTCAACTTGTTCATTGTGTCAAGCATAATGGTATGTTTCTTAATTAATTGTTTTAAATAAATAGTTCCCATGAAAAATGAATTGATGAAATAAAAAAAGAACTGATCGAGTCTAGCATGCATTCACATTCAGAACTCAAAAACCGTGCATCACGTTTGGCTACAATACCTTTTTGGCGTCAATGCACCAATTTAGTTTTATTTAATAAATATTGTAATTAAGTCATTATAAGACTTAGGGATAGGGCTGCAACATCTATAATCAATCAATAAATCAATAAAATTGATAACAATCGATAATGAAAATGAGTGACAAATGATTTGGTTATCAATTAATCATGTTTGTGTGTAAATGCTAGTCACATCACTTTACAGTAGTGAATTTCTGACTGAGCAGCTGTGGAAAAGTTTCACAAACCAAGCTATCCTAGACATAAGGATCCTTTATATTATGTCTATAAGCAAGTCTCTACTAAACTAAGACTTAATTCAGTAAATTATGTGTGCAATAATTCTGACTAAAATAAACATTTTATGTTTAATATAGGTAATAAAATGCTACACAAGCAATTGAAAATTTACACTGAAACAACTTCCACTCTTTCAAATAGCTAGTAATTTGCACAAACAATTACAAAGAACCAGCAAATAATATTTGAATTAAATGCGAACCTTTTAAGTAGAAAATCTGACATATTTTCTTGTCAAATGTATTTACATTGAACAGATTCAGTGAAAAACGACTGATATCAATTTAAAACAGAAGATGCTATAAACGTAATTTCTAAATTCTGGCTCAGTATGTGGAGCTAGAAATCCTCAACCTTTTTAAAATAACAACTAACTCAGCCTTTAAGTCGTACAGGTTTTTAACATAGTATCTCATTACATGTGATGAGATTATTGAACTTACTTGCATTTATGCTCACGGCAGAGCTTTCTTTCTATAGGGAACTACACTTAAGCGTAGTTCCCTACAATATAACTCCTTTTTTGTATAAAGAGCCCTGCTGTGAGACTCTGAGGCAAAGTGTTTGTCTCTCTAGGAAGTCCTAAACAATGAGAATTAATGGCTTCTGGGTGCCATTCGACCACCATTCAAAATGATAAAGTCATAAGCATATTTTCCTCACAGTTGCTCAAGTTAATATAATTCATCAAGTTAATGTGCTACATAAAATGCTGTTAAAAGAGGATACACACACAGTAGCAGCTGAACTGGTGGGGGGAGTGAGACAGAAATGCAGAGTGCATGCAATACACTTCTGACTTGAATTACCTTTTAAAGGTAATAGTCAATGTTTGAACGCTTGGCACAGCTGGTCCAGCAACACAGGCGCCGCACAAGTCACCTTGCACTCTGTTCTTAAATGCATTGTGATAGTACAATTTGGAGTGGAGGGCCTTTTATGAACATCATGGCTTTCTCAGTGCTCCTTGAGAGATTTATCTTCAAGACACAGAAAGTACAGGAAGGCACTTTCCACACACTCTGGTGTTCCTATGACTTCTACTAAAGTAGTAGAGGAACAAATCCAATGTTTTATTATGAGAACTATTATATATTTTATACATAAACCTAACTATACCTAAACATGAAAGGTATATTTTTTCTGTATTATTATTGGCATTATTACTATTATTTTAATTTTTATCTTTAATGTTCTGATTAATTATATAAAAAATTTGTATTTTTTTTTTAATCACCAAAAAAAAAAACAGAAAAAAAGAAGAAACTTTAAACCATATTCATATCACCACTTTTGCTAACATGATTTCAAAAAAGGCAAAAATCAGTACCATCAACTAGAAAATAAAACAGCTTCCAAGGTTGAGCATCAACATTTTCTGAAGGTTAAGCATTAAGTTGTAGCCTCAAAGAGCTGTTGTCCTATAAACAATTAAAAATAAAGATATAGGTGAGATGAAGGCTAGAACAATTGTCCAATGTTATAGCATCTGCGGTTATGCTAATATTTCCCGAAGGTAGCGTAAAAGCTGTTTATAATTATAGAAAGTAACAAAGCCAGCCAGCATATCCAATACTTCAGAAAATCTAAAAACGGAGAGGAAACAGATGCCTTCTGTTCTCAGCGTGAATACATTTGGAGTGTCAGCAGGAAGCAACAGCAAGCGTGTGTATAGCCCGTGTGGCCTCAGAGAGGCTGGGGCCGTGTGGGAAGCTGAAGTGTGTGTTATGAAGTCAATGTGCGCACACTCACTCGCTCAAGAGCTTTAGTCATGAATGTGGGCTAGACTTAGGAATACATCAGGGGTGTATGATCACAAACACTTGACTTTGCCCAACAAGAGTGACAGCACAAGAAAATGACAACCTCCCCACGTCCCAGAACAAAATAGTACAGACCTGATTTGAATGCAGTTAGATTTTGGAAAGTTAGATTATGACAATGAAGCCTGTTGTATAAAACAGTCTCCCTTCCCCTAGGATTTATGCACACATGTGAGAAGAATATCTTTCAAATGACATCTTGTAGAGTATGAAATTACATTTCCAAAGGAATGCACTGCAAAAATAATGAAACCAGAGGCATCAAGCATTAATGATGCTTCAAAACAACAGCTCTCAAGTTTGCCTCCTCAAAACAAAGCACCAGCTCCATCGCTCTCACTCTCCCACATCCTTTACTCAAGACTAAAATGAGAAACAGCCAGTTAGAGATATCCAATCCCATCCAGAGCCATTATCATTGCTATAAGAAGTGCAAATATTCAGAGAAGCTCATAATCAAATGAAAGGAGCAGCGTACCAGCTTTTTCCGTCTCTTCATTCTGCCCGAGCAGTGCCTTTGACAAACTCTCACTAATCCCAGCTGGAATCCAGCTCAAACACAGAATGGTCCTCCATGTCCATCTGCTAAGACTTCTTCTCTTTTCTCTCCTCCAAGCTCCCTCTCTCTTTCCCTCTCTCCCACCCTCTTTCAACCCAAACAGACAGAACACTTTGAGAACAGACAGAACCCAAACAGACAGAACACAAAAACATAACCTTTAACCTTTAGTCAATGCAATTACAGGTTAATTAGATGAAAATACCCATGCACACACAAGTCTGTCTGTCTGTCTGTCTGTCTATCTATCTATCTATCTATCTATAATTATAATATAAAGAACATATAATAATACTACTAATAAAAATTCATTATTTACATTTAGCTTAAGTATTGAATGTAAGCAGAAAACCTTTTTTAAACCACATGAACATTATTTATCTGATATAATAAATTTTTTTTTTTTTTTTTACAGGTATTCATGGTAAGCCTTTTTAACAGCATTAGGAGTCAATGGCCTTCTTAGATTTATGATGTCAGGCTGAAGTGTATGAGTGTCTTGTTCATCTTTTTTTATGCATGTTGCTGGCATTAGACACACTCTCTCTGCATATCAATCACTTAAACAGAGATTAGCATTTCATTTTAGAGCCATTACAGTAAATAAGTTAAGTTAAACGTATTCAAATATAGTCCATCACATCCATGAGTAGGGTTGGGTATCGTTAGAAATTTTCTGATTCCGGTTCCAGTTTTGCCTAACGATTCCGGTTCCGATTCCGGTTCCATTTAAATGAACAATTATTATTATTATTATTTTTTACAATTTTACCTTAATTGAATGTAGTGTTGCTGGAAGGTAGTAAGTAATGTTGAGTAATGCATGTGCTTCAAAGTTGATGTTTTTACACTATCAATAACATTTTGCTTTTCAAGCAGGAATAAGCTGGTTGGCCAACTAGTCCCTTGTTGAGTAATGCTAGTCCATCAATCACATGTGCTTCAAAGTTTGTTTTTTACACTATCAATAACATTTTGCTTTTCAAGCAGGAATAAGCTGGTTGGCCAAATAGTCCCTTGAGGGCTAAGACACTTGTTCATTTCCCTAAATTAATGAAATATTATACTTATAACCATGTATACACACACTGCATAAAGCCCCTATTTTACAAATAATAATGCAGTCAGGAGATTGTGTGATGCAATGAGTGGTTTCCACATTTTTAAACATTTAAAATGCATGAAAATATTTTCTATCATTTTGTTTATCACTCTTGAAATGACCTGTACACTAAATAATCTGACCCTCATACTTACATAACAATAGCAGTCTATTTATTTAGTGATCCAAGTTGAAGTCAGTATGTATATTAATGACAATATGGGACAAATATAATGTAATTTAGTACAGTTAGACAAAACAACATGCACATTTATCAAAGACGCGAGTGCGCGTACAGTCGTGGGAAACGATGTGTTCTGCAGTTAAAGACGCGGCGCGTCATGGGAAACAATGTGCTCAGTAATTAAAGAGGCAGGGCGGCGTTTCTGTTATTTGGTTTGTGACATACTTTACGGGAAACGCCGGCGCAAGGCTGCTCACAGCGCTTGGTCACGTGTCGCACCAGAACCGTTTTCGGAACCGAAACTTAGAAATTGCTCACGGTTCCGGTTCTTTTCAAAAAAACTGAACCGGTTCTGAATAAGAACCGGTTATCGGTTCCCAACGTTTTTTAATGATCCATGAATAATAGATATTAATTGTATTAGTAAGCCTGGATACCTGTGCAGATTAAATAATAAGGTTTTATACATTAACATGAGGACACATGTCTGCGGCTTTGGATAATGCCTGTAAGACCAGGTCCATCATCTAATCTTTTGATCTGTTATGTTTTTTTAGAGAGTGTGCTTTTTGTCAAAGGAAAGTGAAAGAGGCATAGGGATTTTGGTGCTAAGACGACAATGACAGACAAATCGCCCTGTTCTCTAATGACGTCTCATGTGATTCTTCTGCATAAATTTGTGGTTGACACGTTACAACACATAGATTACTGTATTTTTTTCTAATGAGGGTTACTGAGATAATCAACTTGGATGAACTCTAGTGCCATATAATGTGGTATAATAATAAGGGCTGTCACAGCAGTGTTTTCATTTGTCATGTCTGTCATTAGTTGGGATGAGGTCACAAAATTCTATGAGTCGATATATTACAGCCAGTAGCTTTAATACAGTATGTGAAGGAAAACAGCTGCACCTGTCGCAAAAAATCCAGTGCTGGTATGGTAAGTACACAGGCTTGCTTTTTATCTGCCATCTGTTGGCACTTTATTGACAGGGAACTTTCCCAGTGCTCAGTATCACCACAGTAGAGCTCAGAATAACCATGCTGATGGTTCAGAATGACTGTGAATATTAAGCTGCAATATTAATGCTATTTTCATTATTGGAAAATATGGAAAATAATATGGCCCTGCAGATATACAATATTACGGAGCTACTACAAAATTCAGAAATGAATATTAAATTGTATCTATTTCAAATTTTAATGTAAAACGGTACATCTATATGACATATAAATCTTAAATGCTTTTTTCCCCAAAACTTTCAAACAAGGTTCTATGTAAATTAATTAATTTTAATTTGAATTGCACTTCCTTACATTCAAGATCAAATTGTACTGCTTGCACTTCATGTTTACAAATTGAACTTCATGTTTACTACCTCCCTTTATATTAATTTCAAATGCAGGCATTCTCAAATCAATTCTGTATTGTGCACAACCCTGTTCAATACTGCAGCATTCAGTAGGATCATGTGTTCCTGAACCATGAATCTGTTAAAAACTGAAGCCTCATCACAATAAGGTCATCGTTCCCTTTTGTCTCTTAGTAAGTAGATTAAAAACAACCACTCTTTTTGAAAAGTGACTCAGTGATAAGACTGAATTAAGGTTTTCCACGCTGACCCCTGGTCCCGGAGGACCATTTAGACCCTTAAGAGATGGCTAATTCTCTCTGCTACTTTATAAGCAACGAGTTAATGAACCTATCAGAGGCTGAATGCATGAGTTCCTCCAACACCTCTCCATATTTTATGTCTCTATCTTATTAGGTGGCAAGGAAGAGCCTCTCGAGGGAATTAGGTCCTATTTGCTGTCCAGGAGATTGATTAGTTATTGATTATACCACAGTTTGGAGACTGAAATGAAAACATATGCGAAAGGAAGATTATGG
Source organism: Sinocyclocheilus rhinocerous (assembly GCF_001515625.1). NCBI lineage: Eukaryota > Metazoa > Chordata > Actinopteri > Cypriniformes > Cyprinidae > Sinocyclocheilus > Sinocyclocheilus rhinocerous. The sequence continues at coordinate 1,845,954 of NW_015642811.1, forward strand.
GCTTAATTTCCAGATTGTTGATCCTTGTCTTTGTAACTGTTCAATCAATATGGCAATATTCCCAAGTTAATGCACCATGACAACCAGTGTGCCTGTGATTATGACTAGGAATGGTATCTAAAGCAATACACATTCAGATCCAATAGACTATGATAACAAAGCTGTATTATTTTGTGCCATGCTTTAAAAAGAATAGTCCACCCGAAAATATTTACATACCCTCATGTTGTCTCAAACCTGCATGACTTTCTATCTTCTGTGAAAGAACCAAAGAAGATATTTTGAAGAATGCTGATAACCAGATTGACATTTCCATTGACATTCATTGTATGCACGAAAAAAGAAAAGAAAAGAAAAAAACCTGAGACATTTCTCAAAATATCTATAATTTTCCACAGAAAAGAAAGAAAGTCATGTTTGGTTTCAGAAAGCCCATACATGTTTGGAATGACATGAGGGTGACAATACAAATAAGGTGTAGTAAGGATGATTGTAATGGGACTGAAGATTAATAATGAAAGGTCGCTTGGATAAAGAGAAAATCTGTTAGTAATATAGATGAAAATCTAAACTCAAACAGGGCAGTACTCATCTTGCAAGAGAGCATTTGATGCTTGCAGAAGTTATTAAAGGGATTTTTTTTTTGGGTGGAGGTGGGGATGAACTACCACATTATTTATTGTAATGTTGTTCACCCATAGATAGCAGAGTCATTTAGTTAGCTTTCATCTATCTCAACTATAACATTTTCAATTCAATTAAACTCACTTAGATTTTTTTCCATCTGAAGATATGATACCTCTCCATTGTGATAATCTGTGTTCCCCATTGCTTTTTCTTATGTCTCTGCACTGTTGTTCTTGCTCAGAAATGATCCTCAAATATGTATCTTTTCCTTTTTTGGCCTAATTCTTATGCTTGCCTCTGGGTTCTTAAGCACTTTCACATCTCTGTATATTTTATGTGAGTGTGCGAGTGAGTGCGTGAAGGAGAGAAAATCCAATATGAGGCAAAACAACCAGAAGTATGAAAAGCAGTGAATGTGAGCATTTAGAGCTACAGCATCAAGACAAACACAGTCAAAAATTAAGTGTACTTATCTTTTGTACGTTGCAAATCATAAGTCTGTTTAAACCCTTGTCAGTGTCCTTGAATATTGCACATTCTCTGCTATGCACCATGGAAATCGTAATTCTCCAGCACTCTCGAGAATGTTTTAAAGCTCACGGTGGATAAACAGTGAACAAATTTTCAGCAGCCTTGAGCACTGGAGAAGCCACTCTGCATCTGTCTATATATCTGAAAGAAACATGTTTAACCCTCAGCTGGTGGTTAGCTTTGTTAAAATGGTCACATGCTGAGATTCAGACTCTCAAACAGTCAAACATATCGGCTCACATGTGAAGAGCCGAGGCGGGTGTTGGGTCTGTGGGTGAAAGATAAGGTGGAAAAATGGGCTTCCCTGCAAACAAGCCTTCTATCTCAGTCATTACCCATGGCACATTAGCGATTTCTCTTTCCTTTTCTGGCCATGCCTACTTTACTTATTGACTCCTGCACTGGCTTCATTAGATGGACCTGATAGTGTACGGTCTTCTCAGGAGTGAACTAAATGACAACTTCCAGCTTGGGAAGCCATGGATTTTTAAATGAAATGGATCGCATTGACGGACAAGAAGGATCAAGACAAAGCAGGAGAAACACAATGAGATAAGTGGGGGAGAGATTTGTGCCGCTCTTCACCATCTACCTTCATCCATAGCGTCCACCACATATCTCTTGTCACAGAGCCATTGCTTGTAAATGTTGGGCAGATAAAAATCTCCATCACCCTTAAGCGCATTGTTTTACTGTCAATCCTCTTTATCCTCCCCCAAATCCCTTCCCAATTATTCCCATTTTTGCTCGTCCTGGAATCACGCAGAAAAACGTCCCCTACCGTCCCTTATTTAGGAAACTGTCATGGCAAGTAGGAGCCCCTCCCTTCCTGGCATATGCAAAAAATCCAGCAACGCAACAAGCTCGTCAGCATGCTTGTAATGACAGTCGTTCCTGTCACAGTCCATCAAAATAACCTCAAATGACACAGTGGAATAATGCCTGCAGGTCTTCTTCCAAAAAATAAGTGTCTGCCATTGTCAGAAAGTACTCCTGTCTGTATGAAACTCATAATTGCCCGGTTTGGGACCCTCACTGCTACAGGATATGCAGCCATAAAGACCAATTCACAGAGGACAACGGTTGCCTTGGGGGCCCTTGTTTGTGGAAACTGTGTAGCTTTACCATTGTTTTAACTCAAGAATAGTATTTTACAGAGTCTTAAGTAACACGTTTTGCTCATTTCTTAGCCACTTAGGAGTCTTGCTCTCACTCGCTTTTGCCATTCAGGATCTAGCAAGCTCAAACCAACAATTCATTAACTATTCTACCTTAAGTGTTAAGCTTGAAACTGAAGGACTCTTTTCAGGTGTGATCAGGGCTGGTCACTTCCCAACCGAGACTCTCAAATTGCTTTATTAAAGGACCTTAGGGTCCAGTGGCCTAATTACTGTCCAGATGGCTGGCATGCACAGAGTTAGTGATATCCCACAGCCCATCCCGTACTTATGTTTAATTAGCATTCTGCTTTTAAGGCCAACAAAGGGTCATGCTGTGCTGGTGATCCTCGGCAAAGGAATCATATGGATATAAAGAAGGAAATCACATAAAATATTTAAGGTAACTGTCAACAGTATATTTAAAGTTCAAAATTCAACAACAACAAAAAAACACAAACACAAAATTAAACCCATTTAAATAAATAAATAAATAAATAAATAAATAAATAAATGTTGCTCTGTTGGGTCACAGAAAAAAATATATTTATTTATTAAGAATTAATTTAATATGCTTCTGCCACACCATGGCCTTGGTCCTCATTTTAAAGCATTTCCAACTGATACTAATACTAATACTAATACTAATACTGATACTGATACTAATACTAATACTAATACTAATAAAGCATATACTGTAATATGTAATATTTTTGTACCATGGCTCTAACTTAAAGAAATATTTCACCCAACAATGAAAATTTTGTCATCATTTACTCACCTTCATGTTGTTCCAAACCTGTATAAGTTTCAGTCTTATGTTGAACACAAAAGAAGATATTTTGAAGAACCAAAGAGCTGTTGGTCCCCATTGACTTCCATAGTAGGGAAAGAAATAACGTCAAAGTCAATGGGGACCATCAACTGTTTGATTACCAGCATTCTTCAAAATGTCTTCTTCTGTGTTTAACACAAGAAAGAAACTTATACAGGCTTGGAATGACATGAGGGTGAGTAAATGATGACAAAATTTTCATTTTTGTGTGAAGTATCCCTTTAAGTATTTTTTAGATAACAATAATTTCAGTAAAGATACAGTATACTGTATGTCTGCGAAATATGCCTAGACTCTACATTCAATATATTTCCATGTCTAAAGTCATTTTAAAAGAACATTTGGCCAGTATTAAGCATTTTCTGTTTCACTTTACATTGAGGAATGAAGGAGTAATATTTTATATATAGGTAGGTCAACATCTCCTTGCTAAGTTATGACTTCATACACCAGATTAGTAATAATAATAAATCATCTAGTGTGGGTAACTCAAGTTTACACAGAGCTGCTTGATAAATTTTTTTATAAATAAACAAGACCGCATGCTGGGCACAACGAGGCGGTCAACTCCACTTAGCTTTCAAAGAAAGCAAGAGTTAAGCCATCGGTGTCTGCAAAAAATATACTCATAGATTTATAAATGCAGCTTAGAGTAAGCACAGAAAAGTGCCTTTCCTAAATGGGTCTCCGTCTTTTAAGACTCCAAACCTGGTTCACATTTACTGCTCATCAGGATGGCTTCTTTACACAGAGCTATCGGCAAACCCATCTCGCTTTCATCTGAATTGAAAAGAGCTCAGCGAGCAGCAGCAAGAGAGAGCGCTTCTCGACAATCTGTGCTGCGTGCTCACCGGCACATTGGCACATCCAAGCAGGTGATGGGAGCTGAACCATTTCAAAGTGCAGAAATGAAGTTGGCACTGGAAGGGAATTTAATAATTTGCTTGAAGTTCAGAAGAGGACCACATCATGGACCCCTGCCAAGCAGCAGCCCCACACTGAAGAGTGTGCAGAAAACACCTGGGAAAAGCTTGAGCTGCGAATTTCTCATCAACAAAACCACAGCCAAGATTGAGAATGTGTGAGAAACAGAGGACCGGCTGACCTTTATCCGAACAACGAAGCTAAAATAGAGCTTCACCGTAAAGGAAGACTCCTATCTCTTTCTCACAGTGCTAAATTGGACATACTGTATATCACAAGAGTCCCAAGAGCCCCATTAACATATCCAAGACTTATTGTAGAAGTGAGGGGCTTCAGATGTCACCTCACTTGACAGACCCTGTGTGCATTTTGCTTGCATAATAGGATGAGGACCTCTCCAAAACTCAGCCCCATTTTCCTTTTACTTTCCTTTATGCGGCTATCAAATATGATCTCATTAGTATTCGTACATACTTGTATATAAATGCCAACATACAGTGTAGTTAAAGCATCAAAAATATATGATATTTGTATTGACTGCATTTATAATAAATTAGCTCAAACATGTTTAAGCCACAATATGTATTGGATGCATTTAACACGTTACCTAATTTGACATTATAATGGTTTTATGATGTTCTGTATGATTTCTAATGAGAAGTTGGAATCAGTGTGACAGCATATAGCCTACATAATGATTTGTCAAAGTTGTAAATAAAACAAAGATTATTGGAGTAAGAAAATACTATTTTAGTCTTTCTGCTTCAAAATTTAATTCAGTGTGTGGCTTGCCATTTTTTTATAATCATTTGTGTAATTTACTAGCAATTTCTAAGTGAAAATTGTTTCTACACCATTTTTTTTCAGTGTACACAAATCAGTAAATGAGTAAATAAAATGTGTCGATGTTATACTGCAACACTGATGCTGTTTCACTTATATTTCATTCTTGGAGCTTTGATGATAATTAAATTCATCCAGATTAAGAGTGCAAATGACTTTATCTTTAGTAGTCCAATTTGGATTTCATTTATAAATAAATTAGCCCTTAAAAGGTCTTAATGTGACAATATTTCTCATCATCTAGTGAAAAATGACCTCCTGGGACTGTGTCTGATTATTGAACGTTCACGTTTATATGGATATACCAAAAAACACTAAAACAAGAAAACACTTAATTCACCTTGCCGCACATTCATAAAACATCATAAACGCTCACTGGGATGATACTGAGAAACCAGACATAATGTAGTTCCCTTTCAGTCGGTCACTATGAGTCACGTCGTGACCGACGACTTGGGATATCGCTTCGATAGACCAATCTACTTCGAGTGTAAACTAAACGAGCCAATGCACATTGGCATGCAATTATTGCATCCAGCTGCCGC